>NC_048303.1:45174580-45435521 GCF_013100865.1 Trachemys scripta elegans
GGGGGGGCTGTCAGCGGGCAGGAGTGGGGAGAGGGATTGGAGCAGTCAGGGGGGTTTAGATGGGTCGGGAGTTCTGGGGGGGCTCTCAGGGGATGGGGAGTGGTTGGATGGGGTGTGGGAGTCCCGGGGGTCTGTCAGGGGGCGGGGGTATGGATAAGGTTTTGGGCAGTCAGGGGACAGGTAGGGGGTAGAGTCCTAGGGGGTCAGTTAGGATGGGGGCAGTCTCAGGAGGGAGCAGTCAGGGGACAAGGAGCAGGGAGGTTTAGGTAGGAGGAAGTCAGGTGACAAGGAGTGGGGAAGGGTTGGGGGTTCTGAGGGGGGCATAGAGGGGGTGGAAAGTGGGAGGGGCAGGAGCGGGGCTAGGGTGGGGCTCCCACCATCCTCTTTTTTGATTGTTGAAATATGGTAACCCTAGTGTTAGCAAGAGATCTGCACATATATGGAGAGAAGAATGTACCCTATCATGCCAAATAAATACAATTAAAGCCCTTGCAGTACTATGTGTGCTACATTCCTGACTATAGAAGTGAGGGTCCTCACCAATTGTGCTACCAATTGTGGGGAGTTTTATTCAGGAACCAGCAACAAGAGAATCACTGCTAACTTTAACAACCTTGACACAGGTACAAGGTGAGAGGTGGTTTCACAAATAGATAAGTACCACATTAGAGACTATCACCACTGCCTTGAAATGCACCCAGAAGCAAACAGGAAGTCAGTACCAAACTTTAAGTATGGCTGTTATGTGCTCAGAACAGTTCCTTCACCCTGCATAGGTGGGAGGTATCCTGCACATGTTGATGATTCCATCTGGTCTTCAAGGGGGATGGACTAGCTGTTGAACATTAGTTACTGGCTAAGACAGAATCACAGGTTACAGGGAAAATCTAAAACATAGAAAATATCCACACAACACAACTGATGATGAAACACATTTGGGGCAAAGTGATCCCAAATTTCAAACAATTACATTTAATGCAGTAGTTGGGACACATTTCCCAGCTTTATCACTGCATTTGAGGCTTGTCAGTCTAAAACAAAGTGGAAAGCAAGTGCAAAAGGTATGAAAAGAAAAGGTAAAGTGAAGCCCTTTCAGACTCTTCTGGTAGTGAGTAGTGCAATATGCAATGAAAGGAGCATTTTAAGTGAACTTGCTGGACAATAACTAAAAGTTAAAAAACAGTCCAGTGATATTTAGATGGAAGCTGCTATTTTCACAGGAGTGCCTAATGGCTGAGACAGTCTCATGACCCTATGACTTTAAGACTCAGTAGGCCTAGTAGAAGTAAGTGAAGCTGCAACACGTTTAGTGTGGGCAGATGCCACGCAAGTGTCCCAATGCAGCCCTGGCTTTCTACCTCTGGATATAGCTATGTCTACTGATACTTTAGACATGGGCCTCCCTAGGACCCCAAACTGAAACCCACTGAAGTAATGAGAAGATTCCCATTGCCATCTATGGCCTTGGATCAAGCCCTTGATTAGAAACTATGCTCAACCACAATGTAGTTTAGTTATGTGAACCAATGTTTACTACACATGAGAAGGAAATAACTGAACATACTCTTTTTTTATTGCCTAAGCCAGCAACTCTCCATACATGTGTGCACTAATTCAATGCAGCACACAAGCCACTCTACCTTAAAAAAACAACAACACCTCTTCAGGTATATCCCTAATATCAAATTTTGTAGGGAAAAACAATCCTATGAATTAAACCCATTTTTTAAAACAGATTTCCAATCTCCTGAAAAACCTTTTTTCAAAAAGAACACTCCAGAGCAGTATGAAATCCACTATTATCTACAGACATAGTGGAGTTAGAAAAATCTTGAAACAATTCTCACCCAATAAATAGAACGGGGTGAAACTCAGTTGTTTGGTTTCCCAAATGTCTTTTTTCAGCTTAGGTTCACATGGGGTTGCTTGTCCTCAAATTCTGAACAATTTCAAGTACTCAAAACAAAACTCAGCCAAATGTACCAGACTGTCAGTGGAAAACATGTGAAGCCATCAAGTTTCACATGGCTTACAAGCAAAGCTATAAATCAGCTGGGTCTAAAGAAAAAGTTCATGCTCCTCAGCAAACCTTACCCCAGTTGTGTGTTTGTAATGAAACCTGAAACCGACGTTTCACCTGATTTCATTACAAAAGTTTTAGTAATACTGCTCAAATAAAGTACCGTGGCTATTTTTCATTCTACGTTCTTTCAGCACACAATCAGCCATTGAAAAATCCCATGCTTCCCTAGCAGAACACATTAATATATTAATGATGAGTCCACCTTGTACCGGGGTGGCCCTGAAACCTATGGAATACTTATTCTTCAAGGGGTTAATGCAATCCTAAGTGAGGCATCACTGTTGATTGTACTGTGTTAAACAATATGCATAGTCACTAGTTAGAGTTCCTGTACTGAGACATTCTTTTGCCTGTTTCATGACATAATTTTTTTACATCTTCTTTTGTTGGTGTAACTTGTTTTTTCTTTTTTTTTTTTTTAATATTTCATCAGTTTGGAATCAAGGTGGAGATACTTCATTATTATAATCCTTGGTTTTTTTGAAGCACCAAATTTGTCATCAGTTGTAGACAGGCATTATTCATCAAAAGGACTAAATTCACAGTGAGAGTCAAGGTACAAAAGGTTCTTTGACAGACTGAATTACAATATCAATGTGATGCTACAGGAACAAACTGAAGCCTTGATTTCCTTTATGATGGGGAACTTTCGTTTCAGAGAACAGTAAAATCAACTACAGGGATGTGGAATCTGCTATGACAGGTCACAAACACTAGTATGCATTGTACAGGTACAGGCAAATTACAGTTAAAAGCTTTTAAATCAAAAATCCTACCGTCTTCTGAACAATTTCCAAGGACGTTCCATGTAGGTGGCAGCTCTTCATGAGCTATGGCCAGCATCATATCATGATCCAGTGACTGCAAATCTTCCACAGTTAGCCCAAACTTATTGAGTAGTGTCTGGTGACTAGTAGAAGTGACGCAGTCAAAGTGGCTAACCAGAAAATGAGATAACTTGCAAGACAGATTCTGTTTGTAAGTGACATAACAGCAGCCCAGGGTCACAGGTGAATATCCCTTCGTGTACATGACCACAGAGACTGAAACTGTTTCTTGGCATCCATGGCCTGAAATATAACGTAGATTAATCATTAACACGTTAGCTACTTTTAGAATATATATTGCGCTTCCCTCATCTCTTTTTTAACCTAAGAAATACTTTGAAAATGTACCTGAAATTACTGTATTTTACTTCCCTCCATTTAAATCCAGTTGTTAAAGGGAATATATCAAATCACTTTCGGTCACAAATTTAAAACTGACTATACTGTTAACAAATGTCCTCCCAGTTATACTGATGTATTTGGTTTCAAAACCAGCCTTTCCAGTCCTGGGTACTTTAAGATGGTCTGCTTAAAAACACATGTCAGGTTACAGTAAGTGCTGAATGACCAAATTCAAAAGCATGAGGTGGCTTAGGGCATTTCAGCACCTACAGTAATTTAAGAGAAAAAAAAAGATGTAAAATGGGAAATTTAAATTATCTGAGTCCTAGAATTCCTTTGACAGTCTTGGTTCTACCCTGCAGAATCCTCAGTATTCATCAGCAGGACTGAAAGTGGGAGACAGGTAGGTGGTCATTGGCAGACCGCATCTGAGCATGGGTGCTAGGTGAACAGATCCCAGCACGCAGATTTTGGGGCCATGCACAGCTAGGTACACCTCCAATCCCATACCCAAAGCACATCTGCTAGGTCACAGTGAGCAGGCGTAGGGAGGGGGGAAAACAGAACTGGGAGCAGTGAATGGACAGAGCAGCAGATGTCACCTGCAGGGTAGCAGCTCTTGGCCTTTAAATTAAAGATGCAACAGTCATCTGAATGGAAAATTACAACTTCCAGTGTAAGACCAGTATAGATGGTGAGTCGCCCCCAATGGCAACTTTTTCTATACCTCCATTCTGCTCCCCTAGCAAGATCAGCCCTTTATTTGTGACTGTTGTCACCAATCCTGGAAGCAGTTTTTTGGGTCGGAAGCAAGAAAAATGATAACAGCAAAGAAAGGGATTCCTGAGGGACAAGGAATGAGAGCACTGGGATTTATTTTTTTTAACATGGATTTCATACCCACTGACCTCCCCAGAAGCTTTCCACAAATGTATGTCTCTATTTATGCAACCACATTTTTGACAACACTGATTTAAAGCAATTTTAAGTTTTCAATGTATGGCTGGAATTTTCACAGGTGCCCAGTGGTGTTAGGAGCCCACTCTCCTAGATACCTAACTCCCTCAGGCTATTTTGAAAACCCCAGGGTTAGGTTCTAAATGTGAGCTGGCATACTGACATCTTAGAAATATCTCTACAAGAGTTGTGCACTGTTCTTATACATTTCACATGAGTGAACGCTGAAACCTTCTGATACTATTTTAAAGGGGAGACTTTAAAACAATGTAGGTATGCATCTAATTTCTGCATACTACTACAATTGTTCATACAAATCAGTTAACACAAGAAAATGGGCAAGTAAACAAGAAACAGTGATAGCAGTGGTCTTTAAACATAAAATGATACAAAGTACTTTTATTTGGCAACTTTGCTAAGTAAAGTTTTGTTACAATATAAAGACTAAAGCAAAGATTGAGAGTTGAATAATCTCCCATTATCTTCTACAGGAATTGGTAGCAGTTGAGTGTAGTCTATGGCCCTATGTTTTTATTTCTTGTCCACAAACAATTTAAAAACAAATTCATTCCTCTATAAAAAAATTAGTTTGATACCCTGGAATAAAACATGACATTACATTTCTTCCATTTTATTCCATGATAATCTCTTCCCATTTAATTAATTAAAGAAGCAGTCATGGGAAAGCACAGAATTTTTCCTTTTAATCAACTGTCAGTTTTCAGAATCTAAATCTCCTCTAATTATTGCATAAGTAAATAGGAATAAGTAACAAGCAGAGTCTAATGCACTCGCAGATTGTATTTATATCTGCTATTTACTAACAAACGGAAAGTTCACAAGTCATTTTTTAAAAAAACCATCTGTTTCCGTATTAGAGCAGCCAAGGGGATAATCTCTTTTTAAGGCAGTAAGTGGGGTGTTAGGCTAGTCCAAGTTCACACCCTTCATTGTGAAGCACCAGTATCATATGTTTGCATCCCACTCCCCTTCCACATGTATCATCAGCTTAGGCAATGTTCCAAATACAAGCGTGGACGACTTCCTACTACAAGACTTCAAATCAGAAGAGAGAATTAAGAAGTGATGCTCCCCAGTCCTGCTCTCAGGGATGGTGGCACTAGTTGCAAGGTGACTCTAACCCAGGTCTTTACGTAGCACTACATTCATGGGTGCCACACTAATTCCGGAAGTCAAATAAGTATGGGCATTTCTCACTCCACCAAAAACAAGAGGGTTTACTTGCTCACCAACAAGTGCGTTTCCCATTCTTTTTTCTTCCTTCCCCCACAACCCAAAGAAACAAGCACTTAAAATGCAGAGGCAGGTCTAGGCATTTAACCTGAACCCTGTCTCCTTGGATCTACCTCCCATAATATAATCTCTTCACATCATTTGTCAAATGATACAATGCAGGCTGGAATTGTCCACAAAACCTCATACCCAGCAAGCCACAGAGCAGCACACATATCATCTAGACCTGGACAAATCCACAATTCTCAGTAAAATCCCCAGAGCAAGCCAAGATTGAAGAACTGGAAGAACTTAACCACTACACCTCTACCCTGATATAACACGAATTCAGATACAACGCGGTAAAGCAGCGCTTGGGGGGAAGGGCTGCACACTCCAGCGGATCAAAGCAAGTTCGATATAACGCGGTTTCACCTATAATGCGGTAAGATTTTTGGGCTCCCGAGGACAGCGTTATATCGGGGTAGAGGTGTACATCCTAGGATGGCCCACAGACTGAAACAGAGGGGTTCTGCAGGCTTCAGAAGTCCAGGATGTCCAGGTGCAAGAGACCTGGGGTGAGACTTGGCTTGTTTTGTAGACGTCACAGAGGCTTAATCATCAAGTCACATCTGAAGATCATATGCACTGTACTGCTCCCCCATTGCAAACAATATATAGTGTTGCAAAAGGCATAAGAGAGCAGAAGCAAGACTAACCACTCAAACTCATCCCCAAAGTCCACCCCACCATATTTCCCATTATAAAAACTTAATAAGAAAACACAACTATGTCAAAATATCAGATTTTAGTTCACATCAAAAAGGAAAGTGGGGGTGGGAGAGAGAAATAGAAATGTGATATAACAACAGTGCTCACCTGGAATGATGGACTGAAGAGCACTACCATTAATTCGTTCAGCAAACGTTATATGTCTCTGAGTGGATCCATTGTAAACAAAGTAACATTCAGCATCTTCTGGGAGGTAAATATCTTTGTCAAACTTTGCATATACAGTCATCTGTCCCTGAAAAAGGAATATAACTTTGTATACACCCAGCAGTGTTCTAACAGCCAATAAGTCTACTAATATATATTTCAGATTTTAAAAGTTTGTGGGCTATTTTTCAACTCTGCAACATACAGTAGTTCAAGTAAAAAACTGCTATTATTCATCCCTGTTCAGAAGGCAATGCTATATTTATCAAACTGTAATGGATAGGATTAATTTTAAAATTTTTTAACTAATTCCTGTAATCCCAATTCATACCTATAGAAGAATATCAAACTTTTAACCAAGCATAAATAAGTGTGTCAAAATAAGTAGGCCAATCAACCAGTGTACTTTAATACTCATGAGGCCATTCTATTAAAAATATAAAATTTCTCCATTCTGAAATTTATTTTATGCTAATTTATTTCAGATTTATTTCAAATGAAATGATCTTATTGTTAACACTTGGTTGAAAAAAAAAAAGCACTAATATATCTCTGTAGTATGATTGTGCAAGATCGAAGAAATACGAGGTCCCAGAGATAGCTGCCCTTTTTGTTTTATTTTTTAAATAATCAATAGAAAGTAACAAGCCAAGAAAAATCCACTGTACAATAGCTTCAAAAAAAAGCACAGGAAAGGGATCTGAAAGCAGCAAACAATAACAAATGTCTGCAATTTCTGAGGGAGGAAATTTAGATGAAGTTGTATTTCCTAAAAGAGAAGAACAGCTTGCTTCACAAGGGTTGCTGGTTGCTATGATTACTTTTAATAAGCCACAGACAGATTGTCTTAACATGTCACTAACTATGTATTTTATGGAAAACAAATTGCATTAAAACATCACAATCTTTCATACTTCAAATGGATATCTGATCTGCATCTACTCAAAACAGGTTCCTGACTGAGTGAACTAGAAGAGAACTTTTCAAAAGAGTTTCAAAAGATTATGACCATATACCAATATACAATAAAAATATTACATTTATATTGTGCCCTTGATTCACACTTCCTCTGGTGCTTTGTAATCACCACTGAAGAAGCATGCAGTTAAGTACTTGAGGTGTCCCCATAACCATCAGTCCCCCCTCTGCTTCCCACCCCTCTTGATTTTCACTTTAGTTTATTTCTGTGCCTCCGTTGAAAAGCAGAATCCAGAAAGTGCCTCTTAAGGAAGGGCTTCCATGGTACCACACCTCTGGCCAAGCCTTCGGAGTGGGCATCATCACCCACTCCTCACTCAAACTTGCCCGAATGCTTTGTTTCCCTTCTCTCTGGAAATGAGTGCACAAGTGTCTTAAATAAAAACAAGTGTATAGAAATTAAAGAGAATTAAAGCAAATAGTGTCAGACTACACATCATCTTGTTTAGATACAAGATTTATCCTAAGTTACATCCTAAATGTGAGCAAAGTTTAAAGTCTAGCACACTAAGGCCTGCTCTACACTAAAAAGTTAGGTTAACCTAAGCCACCTTACATTGAGCTAGCTGTGCATGTGTCAACACTTAAATTTAAATTTTTGAAATGCTTTTTCCTGACTGTCCAGTCAGGGGAGCACACCTAGCAGCTTTCCATTGCTGTGTGTAACTGCCCAGCTAAAGTGACCAGATGTCCCAATTTTATAGGGACAGCACCGATATCTGGGGCTGTGTCTTATATAGGCACCTATTACACACACACACACGATTTTTCACACTTGCTATCTGGTCACCCGATGCCCAGCTGACCATGCCACTACACACTCAAGATGCGCTCTGGCCTGGAGCACACAGGAGAGATTGTATCTTATGGGCCTGAGCCTGTGCAAGCACAGCTACGGATCCTGTAGAAACATGGACATCCATGAGCAGATTGCTTGGGGGATGCAGGAAAAAGGGTGTGGCAGGGATCAGCAGCAGGGCCAAGTGAAAGCCAAGGAACTGCAGCAGGCACATCAGAAGGCCAGGGAGGCCAACAGGCGATCTGGTGCTGAGCTGCAGACCTGCTGTTTTTACAAAGAGCTGCATGCCATACTTGGGGAGACCCCACAACCACCTTGCATACCACCATGGATACTTCTGAGAAGCCCAAGTCTCAGACTCCCTGGCATGAACAGCAAGGACAAGGAAGAGGTGGAAGAGGAAGAGGAGAGGATGGGGGACGGGTGACCGGGGGGTTCCAGCTGCACCGCAAGCCAGGAAATATTTGAGACTCCACCTCAGTCCAGTCGGTCGAGCACAGGTGAGCCCGATGCAGGGGAAGGAACCTTGAGTAAGTGTGTACATTTATTTCCTATTGCAGTGACGGTACTCCCAACTTCACAGGACATGGCTATCAACTTTTCATTAATTTACTCCTACTAGAAGAGGTAGCAATACAACAAAGAGAAGTAGTGTTATCTGCTTTTCATTCCCCTATAGAGTTAGGCAAAGGGGGTCATGCGAAGCACTTTGTTTATGTACACAGGGATCTCCCTTGAGTCCACCTGAGAGACCTCAATTAAACTTTCATGGAGGTGCTCTGCAATCCTCTGCCGAAGGTTTCAAGGGATAGCAGCCCTATTTCTATCTCTGCAATAGGATCCTTTCCCCATGCCAGCCGGCGAGAACTTTGGCAGGCACTGTTGCAGTCAACAGACTAGCAGCATACAGGTGCAGGCAGCTTTGAGATGTCAGCAACAGCTGTGCTTTCTATGTATTTGCTACCTGCATGTGTGAGATATCAACTAAAATCACCACCACCTGTGAAACAATGGTGCCAGAATCCAGAGACATTGCCCTATATTCATAGTTTCATGCAAACAAGCAATTTCCTCCTCATTTCTCTCACATCTGGCGGACTCTATTCACCCTGGTGGTGCCATGCACAAGCAATCCCAAGCAGAAGTGTCAATCAGCATGTCTTGTATAAAACTTTTGGGAAGCAAAAGTAGGAAGTTCTGAATCTGAACTTTTGCTTTCTGTAGTGCCTATGCTGACAATGGTATCTGTGCATGGTTTATCTGTAGCTGCTGCCCTTGTGACCCGGAGGGGTTCTCCCTCCACACTTGAGCCAGATAAAGAGGGGAAAGAAGCAGACTCAGTATGATCTGTTCAGCAAGATCCTGCAACCCAGTGCTGTATCAGAGCATGAACAGAGGGCCCTGAGGCATAGGTGCCAACTCCGTGGGTGCTCTGGGGCTGGAGCACCCACTGGGAAAAATTAGTGGGTGCTCTGCACCCACTGGCAGCCAAGCTCCCTTCCCTCCCCTGCCCCACCTCCTCCTCCCCCACTGAGCGTGCCGTGTCCCCGCTCCTCCACCTACCTCCCAGCTCTTCCCACCTGGCTGCCGCCAAACAGCTGTTTTTCAGCATTAGCCTGCTCCGGGGACGGGGGGGGGGAAGAGGAGCAAGAACGTGGTGTGCTCAAGGGAGGAGGCGGGAAAGAGGCTGGGCCAGGGCGGGGATTTGGGGAAGGAGTTGGAATAGGGGCAGGGAGGGGGCGGAGTTAGGGTGGGGACTTTGGGGAAGGGGTTGGAATGGGGGCAGGGCCTCATGGAAGGGGTGCAGTTGGGGCGGGGATGAGGGTCGAGGGGGGTCGAGCACCCAGGGGAAAGAGAGGAAGTCGGCACCTATGCCTGGAGGACGAATAGTGCAGACTATGGAGAAGGAAAGAGCAGAGAGGAGAAAGGTCCAGGAGTCCCAGAGGAAGAGGCCAGGGAGCTGCATCAGGACATAATGGGGCTTCTCTGGCAGCAAATGCAGATTCTGCCGACTCTTGTGGACCTACAGATTCAATCTCAGGCTCACCTCCCTTTAAAGCCCATGGAGAATTGCAGCATAGCACCTCTCTACATGCCTCCCTCCAATATTCCACATGGCATCCCTGTCCCAACCACTCCACACTGGGGGACATTAAGAACAACCACAGCTTCACACACACTGACCTGTGAGAGCCACGACTGATGCACGTGTAGCTAAAATAGACATGACTGTTCCTTCCCCTTCTCTAAACTCTGTGATATAAATTTAATAAGGTTTTAATAAATTTGTTTTTAACTTGCACAGAATTTTTGAAGTATTTTCATCACTCAATAAAACTCTATTGTTTGAAAAACAATTAATCGTTATTGGTTCCCAACATATGCTGCAGAATGCCTGGTGGTAGTGAAAACACACACTTAGCTGTACTAGTATACTTTGACACAACTCATAGGATGAGTGACACATGCAAGGATACAATCATAAATGTATAACAAGCACCACAAAATTAATAGATGCATTGACAATGTTATATTCTTAGATGTGCATGTACCACATAATTCCTAACAGATCCCCAAACTGCAGGGCTAGCTAAAGCATAGTACACTACAACACATTACTGTGGCTCACTGTTAAAGTGCTCTTTCAAAGCCTCCCTAAACCATTGAGCCACTGTATGGCTGTTCAAACTCAGCAGATGACAGCTGCTCCACCTTCACCCTCTATCCTGTGGCAACTTCTTCCCGTTTGCTTCACAGATATTATGCAGGACATGGCAGGTAGCTATAACCATTGGACTACTTTTCTCAATGAGATCCAGTCTTGTCAGTAAACAACGTCAGCATCCCTTCAATTTACTAAAAGCCAAGTTTCCAGAGTGTGATCTCCAATTGCTCCTCCACTGTCAGTGCAGTTCTCATTCTAGAGTCCCTGTGCTGGAGGGCTGAGGTGAGCTCAGCTCACAGATCCAGGAATATCCAAAAGTCCTGCAGCCACTGCTCATCATCCCAAACCTGCATTATGATGCAATCCCATCAGTCAGTGCTCATTTCTGCGGCACACCATTATTTACAGCTGCTCCGTGAATGTTATCAACAATTTTGAACTGGTTCTTGCAACATCCCACAACAATCTGCCCTTGAAGAAATCGCCACGCTCCCCGTAGCTCTGCAGATACCTGAGGATCGCACATCCTGTGCTTATAACATTCATGACAATAGCGCAGAGCTGTGCAGACTCCATGCTTCTGTCGGAGATGGCGGACAGCGACAAATCCCACTCGGGTTTGTGGAATTTTTCAAAACAGGCTTGAAAATTATGGGATAGGAATGGCATTATGGGGTAGAGAAAGCAGCATGATTGAAACTTGACCCAGCAATCCCAGCGACCCCACACAACTCATTTCTGCCTCACCATGCTTTGCCAGAACTTCCCAAAAGTTGGACGGTACCTACCCTTGGGGCACCGCACCATGCACTGAAACAAGCACTCCTAGTGAGTATGTGCAGTGCCAACACAAGGAGCAAAGTATGCAAGCACACAAGCCATATACTAACTGCAGCAGCTTTATGCCAAAGTAACTTGTGTCACCAAACGTTTGTAATGTACACATGCCCTACAAACATACGTGTCTGTTCCTACCCTCATGCTGACAGCTCCCTCCCTGAAGTGCTTTCTCCTACTTTCCTTTGGCTTGTACTCCTTTGTTTATACTCAGCAAACTGTTGATGTTTAGGTGTGAACATCCCACATCCTGTTTTAGCCACAAGCTCCAACTTTGTGACTCACTTCTCTGGATGGGAGGATAGGGACTGAACCAGTCCCTGGCATAACTTAGAGCACCTCAGGAACGGCTTTAAGTTACACCTGAATGCCTATGTTTTCTAAGGGGTGATCTAATGAGATCACTGGAGCACAGGGAAACTTCAGCTATGTCCCCTTTTCCCTGGCCTCTTTTCCCTGTGCTATGTATCACCTGGGGATTCCCCTCAGGCACGGCCAGCTGGCCGGATCTGCCCACTTTGCAGCAGCAGACTGGAACAAGGGGGATGCAGCATGACAGCACTTCTAGTCTCATCAATCTACTCTAATTTTAAAATGCAGTTTATTATTGTATCCAGTGGCCAACATTGTTCTTTCCTTTAAAAACACTTAGGTTAAATAAAGATAGAAGAAAGATATAGGGAACACTAATCATATTATTTGATGCTCAGGATTATTTGATACTCAGAATTTTCACGACTACTCACCAAAACAAAAAGAAGGGGGGGGAAAAGGGAAGAAAGAGCAGTGGGCAGCTGATGGATGTAGGATAAGATACTGATTTTTCATGGCCTGTACCTTACTGAGGAAAAATCTGCTTAATACTGTAAGGAAAGACTTTATAGGAAGAAGGCATCTTCGTAGCTACATTGTATCTGGAAAACATTTGGGTTATTCATTTGGAAAATCCTGCAATAGGAAGACTTCACTATGTGTTACTACAGAAAATTCAAGTTGCTAGGGAAAGTAGCTTTTAGAGGAGGAACTGGAGCCCCAGATTTTCTGGTGATGGCTGATTGGTGTGGCATTGGATCCAGGTACTTCACATACGAGTTTCAAACTTCTCTTTCCTCCCTTCACATCCAGATTCTTTCTTCACATCTTCCTGCTTAATAAAACAAAAATCTACTTTTTAGTCTTTATTCTCTCTGGTAAAACCCATGTCTACCATAGTAATTGTGTGTCTTGATTACAGTAAATGTCTCTTCTCCAATAACACCCTCCCTCTCCTCTTCCCAACTGATTCTACCCAAAATACTGCTGCTAATATCATTGGAATCTCCCACTGCTCCATCCATGTTATCACCTACTCACCACCTCGAATCCCTTCCATTGCTTTTTATCTCTTACTGCCTCATATACAAGCACCTTTGACTCATCTTCAAACCCTATATAATTATGTCCCTTCTGCATTTCAGTTCATTTCCTTCTTTATTCACCATCTCACTCCATGCTACTCCCAATCCTCTCCTCCTTACTGCTCCCTTGGTCACATCTACTCTTGCCTTTGCACCTTATATCATGCATCTCCTCTGCACAGCACAGTTGCCGACTTTTTGTCTATCAAACAACTCCTCTTCAACTGGTCTCATCAAGGACTGAATACACCCTCTTTTATCTGCACTGTTGTCCTGTGTTAGACTGTATGCTCTCCAAGTCAGGGACCTTATTGTAGTCTATGTTTTATAAGGTTCATGTACTGTACTATTGACCTGCTTAATATTATTTCCATGTTAGCTTCGATAACTTTGTTAAAGTTAAAGCTATGTTAGTTATACCGTGTGACTAGAAAACGTGTAATAAAGGAAACTATTGCTGCACTTCAAAATGTATTTTATTTTATTTGGGTAATTAGAAATGTCTTGATTTAGTGCAAACTACTTGTGATGCAAAGCTGTTCCTATGTGATGCAATGTCAGTCAGCTAATGGCTATGTTTCTGTTACTTTACAGCATTTGATTAGAAGGTTTCTAAGCTTGTAAGTGGAATCAGCGTGCATGTGTCAGAGCTCTGCAAAACTGGTAGGAAAAGTTTCACATAATGTTTGCCCAATTCATTCCTCATGTGTTCTAAACCTGACTTTTATTTTTTAATATCAGCACTCTTCATACAGTGATTTGAAAACATAATGCACCAGATAACTGCCAATGGGGGCTGCGGGAAGCGGTGCGGGCCAAGGGATGTGCTGGCCGCCACTTCCCGCAGCCCTCATTGGCCTGGGAAGGCCAGTGGGAGCTGGCATCGGCCGAACCTGCGGAAGCAGCAGGTAAACAAACCGACCCGGCCCGCCCTGGGGCTTACCCTGGCGAGCCACATGCCAAAGGTTGCCAATCCCTGCTGTAAACTTAAACTCATGGGCAGATGTGCATCCTGAAAATCAAGGATATTTCAAGGTCTGTTTCAGACACTACGGTTGAGCAGTTTTCCTTATTGACATATTTATTCTGCACAAAGGGTACATTTTTAAGATATAGAACTGATCTAAAACTACTAGTGTTCTTTTTAGGTACCAAAACCCAAACTTTAAAAAGCCACACAGATCTCTCCTCTACTGAAAAACTGGCCAAGCAGCCTGAATACAAAGCAGCTTTGATACTATGGACAGCACAGAACTTCTCTTGGCCAGATTCCTAGGAACTTGCATGGTGCTTAGTAAATTGATCACATACCCTCTTGACACTACTTTCACAAGTTCATTTGTCTATTGACGATTCAAACTCTCTCTTTCCTTTCCCCCTGCCAAGCATGTCTACGTTGTTTCCTGATTAACAGGGAAGAACATGGTACCAGTAGATCTTCATTGTTCATTTATTCATGCATAAAAATATGTTCAATCAACATATCTAACATGCCCTCCCCACCCCCCAGCACCCACCAAATAAACTCAGTCCCCTGCCTTCTTGTCCTTCCGTCTCTTAGGCAAATGCCTAGGAAAGGGGCCTTGCATCATGCCTGAATACTCAAAATTTAGGCCTGGCAGACCTATGTGGGAAGCAAGCTCCTGACCCAAGGGCCATCCCACAGAAAACACCCTGCCATCATCCTTCATATGTTTCCATTCAGGTACTATAATCTGAACATCTCAGTTGCCCTGGGAGCACATGGTGAGAGAGGAGGTGTCTCAGACCACCAGGGCCCTAGCCATATGGAATTTCATACAACAAAGTGTACACAGAAGTCAGACAGAAGAATGCAGTTTTAGACAGGGTTCCTGCAAGTAGCCCCAAGAGCAGTCACATTCTGCACAAGCTATAGCTTCCAGATGGTCCTCAAGCTAATTTCCATACAGAGCATATTGCTGTAGCAATCCAATATGGAAGACACAAAGGCACAGATCACTGTGGCAGTATCTGGATCTAGAGAAAGCTTTGCAAATGCCTAACCAGCTGCAGGTGAGAAAAGGCTGTGTTGACCACCAGTGCTACCTGGAATTGCAGAAGGAGCCAGGGATTCAAGCTGACCCATAGCTTACAACCCACTTGGATATACAGTAAACTGAGCAAAATCCTACAGTAGCAGGGGCAGGAACCAACACGGCCACCTCCTCCAGACCTTCTCCAAGACTCTTAGCATCAGCTCCAACATATCAAGATTCAGCCACAGACCACCTGCTGTCGTCCAAAAATTGCTTAATAGAAAAAGCCATAGCATTTAGAGAAGATGGGTGAAATCCTGGCCTTCTTTAAGTGAATGGGGATTTGCCCTGGACTTACAGGGTGACAGGATTTCACCCTATAATTTTAAGCATGTTCTCTCTAAAATAACAAAGAGCATCACCAAGAGTTAGGCTGGATTTCATTGTTTAAATTCAATTAAAATATTACTGCAAACTATTAATAGTTTCTCCAGCTGAGAAGCAAGAGTTACATTTTCAAACATACATACACGATAGACAGAGATCTGATCTCAATTCATTGATAATACTGATGTAAATCAGGAGCAATTCCATTGACTTCCCTTCCTTGTGAATGAGTACAAAACCTGGCTCCAGACATACACGTGGCAGAAAATACAGAGGCAAAACAGATTTTCACATTGAACCAAAGACCTTCATAACTTGTGCAAGCAAGTACACAAATGCTCAAAGAGTTTTAAGACACCAAAAGAAATGGACAAAGTGTGGGCTGGGCTAAGTTACTGAGCATTTATAAAGATATGTGCCGAATTCTAAACATTTTAAATCCATGACTAAGCAATTGTGACATTGATTTCCTCTATTTGGGGCTTAAAAAACAGAGCACACCTCATATTAGTGAAAATGCAGCCATGTCACTGGAGCCAAAGAAGAGATTAGAAGGGTTTATGCATCTAACAGGATTTATAGAGCCAGGCATTCTCTTTCTTTTAATCAAATAGAAAAAACAGGTTTCACACACATATAGATTGATTTAGGCAGTGTGAGGAGTTGGATGGTAATTTACAGCAGGGATGGGCAAACTGGTTCTTGCCAGCAGCGGATTAAGGCAAGCTTCCTGGAACACCAAGTTCTGAGCCTCTGGTTTGGTGGAGGCCTCTGAATTTTCAAACTAGGGAACTCTAAACATCTGCCACCAACAATGTGAGAGCAGCAGCTCATCTCTCAGAATGCTGAGTGAGCTGTTCTGTAGTCAGCTCCCTCTACACACTGATCAGAGAGGTCAGCACAAAGACTCCGCAGTGTTTGGGAACAGCTGGGCCTTCTCCTGCTCACATGGGAGGCTGCAGACATGCCCCTGCCCATGAGCAAGGGGGAGGGAGAATAAGGGAAACACACTAGAGCTGGGGAAGAGTAACTTCCTCAGGACTGAGAAGACAGCACTAGCATTTTCATGGGTCTGGACATCACTTTGTCTTAAATTACCCCGAGTTCTTATAAAGTAAGGAAAAGTTTGAATTTCAGGCCTTAATCCTGCACTGAACGAAAAGCTTTTTTTCGTCTTTGGACTGATTTGGTTATATTGTCACCTTCCTTTCCTTCTTCCTTTCTTTTCACTTCACCCTCCTTCTTTGGTTGAAAAAAATGCAATGCAAAAGAGATATCCACTTTGCTGTATTTGAGTAGGGTTGCTACCTGTCCAGGTTTTCCCAGGATTGCCCCTTTTTTGAGATAGCTGTCCCAAGAAATACATAGGGGTGCTCAGTATATACTGATAGCTGTCTAGTTTTATGGGATCATCCGAGATGTCCCCCTTTTTTTGGGCTTCAGGTGTAGCAACCCTTCAGCGTGCACTGCAGGTTGACTCTGCCAAAGGATTGCTGCCGCTGGAGTTGGTTCTGATTAGCTTCATGGGTGGACACTCCTATCCAAAACAAGAGTGCCTTCTTCCTATTTACCATAACCCCATGCAACAAATTTGGAAGAAGAGTCACCACAAATGGAGTTAATCAAGAACAGTTCCATGTGCAGATAAACCCTTACTCTGGAAATTAAGCATCTGGTTCCCACTCATATTTGCCTGCACATTTGCCCAGCTGCCTTAACAAATCTAGCCTTTACTATGTAAGGAGACAACTAGACAATTACAATCCTATTGATCTGCCCCTAGCATGAGTCCTCCTAAAACTACCCGACAAATATTTTCACTGAACTACATGAAAAGAGGATTGTTCTTTTAGGCATAGCTTGAGACATTAGATATAAAACTTTGTAGATTTTAAGGAAAGAATACTCTCAACATTACATGCACCTCTAAAGGTGAGATGAGAACTTGTAAACTTGCAGTGGTATGTTGTAAGGAAGATACATTGGGGGTAGAACATATTCATTGTTCCAGAAATACAGAACTCAACAACTTGAGGAGAATCCCCATAAATTCTTAACTGAAGTGGAACTTTTCCCCTCCCTGGAAGCTGTAACCAGGCATTAGAATTCAACATAGTCACACACATATTAACCACCGCATTCCATGATTGATTTGTAGGTAGTCTCACTGAAAAGGAATATTTATTTTAGTTATTTAAAGCCAGCCACTAAGGCATCTGTGCACCATCAGTATGCTAAAATAAACCTGGTTTACTGACTGCATTAAGCTTACTTCATTATTTAATCAGGGGACACCTCGTTTTATTATTGATAATAATAATAATAGATTTAGGTGCGTTACACTAGCATACAGAAGCCCTAACCAAGATCAGGACCCCACTGTGCTAGGTTCTCTACACACATACATAGAATTCAAGGCCAGTAGTCACCATTATGATAATCCAGCCTGACTTCCTACCTAATACAGGCCATACAACTTCACCAAATAATTCCTTCATATGCATAGTATGAGACTGTCCCTGCTGAAGTCTGAAGTCTCTGATTTTTTTTTTAACTGAGCATTACGATACTTCTCCAGCATTATAATGAACCATTTAGGTGAGTCTAAATATTAGGGCTGTCGATTAATCACAGTTAACTCACATGATTACCTCAAAAAAATTAAGTGCGATTAAAAAAATTAATCACGATTCATCGCACTGTAAAACAATAGAATACCAATTGAAATGTATTAAATATTTTTGGATGTTTTTCTACATTTTCAAATATATTGATTTCTATTACAACACAGAATACAAAGTGTACAGTGCTCACTTTACATTATTTTTATTACAAATATTTGCAATGTAAAAATGGTAAACAAAAGAAATATGTTTCAATTCACCTCATACAAGTACTGTAGTGAAATCTCTTTATCGTGAAAGTGTAATTTACAAACAGATTTTTTTTTGGTTACATAATTGCACTCAAAACCAAAACAATGTAAAACTTTAGCGCCAACAAGTCCACTAAGTGCTACTTCTTGTTACGCCAATTGTTAAGACAAACAAGTTTGTTTACATTTACAGGAGATACTGCTGACTGCTTCTCATTTACAATGTCACCTGACAATGAGAACAGGCATTCGCATGGCACTTTTGTAGCTGGCATTGCAAAGTATATACATGCCAGATATGCTAAACATTCATATGCCCCTTCATGCTTCGGCCACCATTCCAGAGGAGATGCTTCCTTGCTGATGATGCTCATTTAAAAAAAAATGTGTTAATTAAATTTGTGACTAAACTCCCTGGGGGAGAATTGTATGTCTCCTGTTCTGTTTTAACCACATTCTGCTATATTTTATGTTATAGCAGTCTCTGATAATGACCCAGCACATGTTCGTTTTAAGAACACTTTCACAGCAGATTTGACAAAACGCAAAGAAGGTACCAACATGAGATTTTTAAGGACAGATACAGCACTCGACCCAAGGTTTAAGAATCTGAAATACCTTCCAAAATCTGAGAGGAACGAGATGTCGAGCATGCTTTCAGAGGTCTTAAAAGAGCAACATTCCAATGGAGAAACTACAGAACCTGAACCACCAAAGAAGAAAATCAACCTTCTGCTGGTGGCACCTGACTCAGATGATGAAAATGAACATGCGTTGGTCCGTTTTGCTTTGGATCGTTATCGAGCAGAACCTGTCATCAGCATGGACACACATCTTCTGGAATGGTGGTAGATGCATGAAGGGACATATGAATCTTTAGCGCATCTGGCACATAAATATCTTGCGATGCTGGCTACAATGGTGCCATGTGAACATCTGTTCTCACTTTCAGGTGACATTATAAACAAGACGTGGGCACATGGCCATCCTTAGGATTTCTGGGGCCCTACGCAGTATTATTAAACTGATGCACCTATACCTGACGGCAACCTGGGCTCGCAGTCTGGGTGGGGGATGGATGAGGCAGCAAGGATACCAAGCCGCCCGGCCCACCTCACAGTGGTGGAGAGTCACAGTTCCCCGCAGAGACCCCCGTACCTCCTCCCTCACGCAGAATGTGCGGCGCTGGCTCATTCGGCTCTGTGAATACGGCCCCTGCCTAAGGAGACTGCAGTGCACGCTGGGTGTGCGGGAGCCGACCCGCTCTTACCTGCTGTCATGGGTGGTGGGTGAAGCTGCCGCTTGGGGAGGCTAGCTCCCCAGCCCACCTCTTCTGCCTCAGGCCCCACCCCCATTCTGCCCAGACCCCTCCCCTCCCCACTGTCTCCCTCCCCCTCCCTGTTCACCCCCCTTCCAGACAAATCCTTGAACCCAAATGAAGCAAATGACATTAGAAATAAATTGCAGAATAGTGGGCGGGGGGGGGGGAAGTTTCAAAAGAAAATGAAGAATGTTTTCCACTGGATGCCGGAAGGTGAAGACTGGACATGCAGAAGGTACCTAATTAAAAGCACTAAACTTGGGAATAAAAAATGTCAGTCACAGGTATTTTGATATACCCTGAAATTTGTCAGAGATTTATTTGCAAAAACTTTATAGTAAGGGCGACTCAGCTGCCCTGCTGAATACATTAAATGTTATGTAATACATGATGCAGCTCCTCTATTTTACATTTTCTTAATCAGTATTTCTAAGCTGATTTTATATTTTAAATGTACTCTTAAACCTTCATAAAGTAATCACTCCAGATTACCTCATATTTAACTCACTGAAACAAAGACATTACCTTAAATTAATCAGTCACAGAGGTTTAGTGTGTTCATAATAATGTTCATTGCTTTTAGAAAAAAGGAACACAAATTTACTTTGTGTGATCTCCAAAACAGACATGTTTATAAAGTGTCACCAACTTTAAAAAATATGTTTCTAAAGATTTTAGGCATAACAAAGGACTTTATATCTTACTAAGATACTGATTTTGCTGGAGGGTTCTCTTAAAACTAGTTCATCAAATATTCAGAAGTAAAGAAAGCTGGACAAACAAGTTTCCCTATCTGAAAGGAAAGGGGTATTGTCCCTTTAAGAACTAACCTCCCTTCAACTGGGGGGGGGTGAAGGGAGAAAGGGATGGACAGAAAGGACAGGAAGACTTTGGAAGCAAGTTTTTTGTACTATAGTAATTAAAATTAAAATGTGTATTTTAGATAAGACTGGTCTTTTGAAGGATTTATTTAAAAAACTATATGTCTGAAGATCCAACCATTTAAGGCTAAAGATGAATACTCAGATTGTAGATCTAAAAAATCTATGCAAGGATTTTTTTAAAGATGTGATTTTATAATCTTAAGCAATCTTCTAATGAAATATTTTTAAAGCAAATTTTAAATTAAGGTCCTGTAGACTAACATGTTCTGAGTAAATATTATAGTAATGCAAAACTGTTTTTGTCAATAAATTCAGAAACTGACAATATATTCATAGGGGTTGGCAAATGCCTGTTAAATGGCTTTATTACCACTTGAATGGCTCTTTAACAGTTTCAATATTGTGCTAATAGGTCTGGCAGGCTGGAAGGTTTTTTCACTTTTAAGTTACTAGATCCCCTCCGAAATAAGAGTCACCGGGCTGCAGCAGCTAGCTGAGAGAGCTTGCAGGAAGGGTCAGAACAAGGCTAGGAAGAGGCGGGAGGGTAGACGCTAAGACCCAGGGGTGCCCCAAATTTTCAGGTGCCCTACGCAGCAAATGCCTAAGGATGGCCCTGCATGGGCAGCATTATCTCCTGCAAACTGTAACCAAACTTGTTTGTCTGAGCAATTGGCTGAAGTAGGACTGAGTGGACTTGTAGATTCTAAAGTTTTACATTATTTTATTTTTAAAGCAGTTATTTTTTGTACATCGTTCTATATTTGTAAGTTTAACTTTCATTATAAAGAGACTGCACAACAGTACTTGTATTAGGTGAATTGAAATATTCTATTTCTTTTTTTTTTTACAGTGCAAATATTAGTAATCAAAAATAAATATAAAGTGAGCACTGTACACTTTGTATTGTGTTGATTTCAGTTACAATATATTTGAAAATGTAGAAGACATCCAAAACTATTTAAATAAATGGTATTCTATTATTGTTTAACAGTGCCATTAATCATGATTAATTTTTTAATCATTTGACAGCCTTACTAAATATTTTAAAGCAAATCACTTAAAAAATTTTAGCTCAGTGATTTTTTTGGTCAGATGAGAATTGGTTAAAATGTCAAAATATTTGCTCTGAGCCATCACAAAGACCTCTGTAAAGAAGCTTAGCTGTTACTATCAACAATACCCGAACAAAACCTGAGACATCAAAAGGAGACAAATACCTGCCACTCCTTGTCCAGGTTAAGTAACAAAGGTCGGTTAACACAAACCAACCATATTGTCTGCTCTATAACTAATCATTAAAAACGAGGACAAAAATAAAAACACGACATATCTTTCGGATCATTTATAATGTTTAGCATGCTCTCCTTTGCTGCTAAAGTTTAGCAAACAATTGCTGGTGATTTGTTCAAAAAGCATGTGATTACCTCTTTGAATGGAATGTAACTGGATACAAGGCTAAGCAGGTATTAAAACAACACAGAAAAAGGAAGAGTATTAAATTAAACACAGACCAGCAAGCCAGAAATTAAGAGGAAAAAGCCCAACACTTTGTGTAGTCATTGCCTTAGGAGCAGAGTATGACTAAATATCTTACATAAAATTTAAGAGAGTTTTTTTCCCCGTTTCTTTGGCTTAAAAAAGGAAATGAACAAATACAACTAATAGAGCTATCAATTAATTGCAATTAATGCATTTTATTAACGCAAATCAAATTAACTAGATTTTTTATAATAGTCATGATTAATAGCAGTTTTATTTGTGTTGTTTATAATAGAATGCCAATTTGAATTTATTATAAATATTTCTAGAAGTTTTCCTACAACAAATTCAAATTGGCATTCTATTATAAACCGTGCAATTAATCCTGACTATTTTTTTAAATCTCATGATTAATTGTGATTATTTTTTAATCAGTTGACACCCCTAATAACGAAGTTCCTCCACATCCAAATTACATGTACAAACATTGTTATCTATATTACACAAATACCCTGGAAACAGGGGATGCACTTTGATATACTCGTGTCAAAAATAGTGTTATAAATTGTACAAGTTTACTCATATGCACTTATTATACAAATTCAAATAGTAATATACAAATGGACATTTGAGCGTATGAAGGCCATATCCTCAGCTGGTCTAAACTGGCAAAGCTCAACTGAAGTCAACAGAATTACATTGATTTACACCCAGGGCCGGCTCCAGCTTTTAGGCCGCTCCATTCTTCAGCGACAATTTGGCGGGTCCTTCACTCCCTCTCTTCCTCTTCAGCGGCAGCTCAAAGAGGAAGAGAGGGACTGAGGGACCCGCCGCCATATTGCCGCTGGACATGCCGCCCCTTTCCATTGGCCACCCTAAGCACAAGCTTCCTTCGCTGGTGCCTGGAGCTAGCCCTGTTTACAACAGCTAACAATCAAACTCTTGGAGTTTATGATGTGAGCGTGTGCACAAGACACTAAGAAGTATGCTCCAGATTTGCAACCCCCCCCACCCCCCCCACCCGAAAAAAATGCCTCGAGAAAGAATTTTATTTACAAGCATATGGGTGGCTCTGAAAATAACACGAGCTGTACACATCAAGCACTGGATTGAATAAATACTTTTTCACAATGAAGAAGCTTTGCATGAAATTTACATGAAGAATTTCCATAGAAACCTCTTTTTGCAAAAACATAAAACAAGTGAAAAATTCCCCTTTTGCACAAGATGCTGCTGAGGTGGAAGAGTGGTGATAGCTGGCAGCTGAGGATTAGAGCTGTTCTCACAGTTCATGTCAAAACAGTGAGAGAAAGGAGTGAGGAGGATCCTTACAATTCTCAGAGCATAACGTATAGGGTTTCTCTACCTTGATATCAGTATTATCTTGGGTAGGAAAGCATTATCAGAGGAATTTCCTGCTGAAGCCCATAAAATGCCCTTTGATATGGAATTTCACCAAGTTCACCAGTTTGGTTTTGATTTATTTCACATTAAAAAGAAAAATAAATGTTGCAGTAGCTGTTGCCACCTCGCTCCCATGTCAGTTGCTGAACACCATGTCCAAAGGCCTCTTGAATAAATATTTATTTGCACAGATAAAGCATGCATTTATGTGCACAGGGATGACGGAGATCCACTCTTTAAGCATGACATGCAGTGACTCATCATGCAAATAGTGAACATAAGAAGCTATATGATTTATGTTTAATAAGCAAGATCAGATTGGCAGCAGCAGCACATCTAGTTCTTACAAAAGAAAAACATAAATCTTATTTCTTCTCAAAATTTATTCTAAAATCATCTTCCGTGAAGTCCACTCATTCACTGGTCCTAGAGATATGTGGAGAGAACTAACATATTCCCACAATAGGTGTGTCAGATCAAGCTGTACTTCATGCTTGCTCAACCCGCCACCCCACCCAGAAAGTCCTGACACAGGCTCACATGTGCTCATAGAAGTAAATAGGAACTCACACACCTAAGAGCTGCAGGATTTAGCCCAGCGGTTCCAAAACATTTTCCCTGTGTGACCCCATTTTCACAAATATTGCTTCCTGTGACCCCAAACAGCACCAAGGAAGCCATTTAAAAATGGCATCCTCCACTCAGCACGACCTCACACCCGTTCAGTGTGGGTGAGGTTACACTGCATGGAGTGTGTCATTTTGTAGAGCAAAATAGAGTCTTTCATGCAGTGTAACCTCATTTATACGTTGCATCTGAGGTCACACTGTGCGGAAGATGCCATTTTATAAAATGGCATCACCCACACACTTTGGATTGCCATGACCCCATCGGGTGATGAAGCGACCCCACTTGAGGTTATGACCCACAGTTTGGGAACTGCTAATTTAGCCCTTCATGTGGAAGATTCAATGAGGGAGGAATTAAAATCATAGAAGACTTGAGGAATGTAAAAGACCATTTATTTATGGCACAACCAAATACAACTCCTCTGAAATGTAAGAGATCCAGGACCAGCAAATGTGGCTTTAATATTTTGGCCATGTCTTCATTGCGAAGTTAACTTGAGATATAACAAGTATTGTCTCAACTCACGTCCTATCCACACACAAAAACCTTTAACTCAAGTGTGATGGTGCTTTTAACTCAAGTTGGATGGCCTGGCAGGATGTATAGGCCAGTGGTTCTCAAACCATTGGTCAGGTCCCCAAAGTGAGTCACGACTCCATTTTACTGGGGTTGCCAGGGCTGGAATTAGACTTGCTGGGGCCGAGGGCCAAAGCCCAAGCCCCACCGCCCTAGGCCGAAGCCCAAGGGCTTCAGCCTTGGGTGGCGGGGCTCATAATACAGGGATCCCCCAGTCTGGAGCCGAAGTCCTTGGGCTTCGACTTTGGCCTCTCCATCAAGGGCGGTGGGACTTGGGCGGGCTCAGGCTTCAGTCCCCCCTCCTGGGGTCATGTAGTAATTGTTGTTGTCAGAAAGGGGTTGCAGTGCAATGATGTTTGAGAATCCCTAGTATAGGCTAAAGCTGTAGTTAGCACAACTCGTCAGCTGCTAACACAACCACTCTGCAACAGTGCACATGCTAGTGTGCTACAAGTCCTCCAAACCCTTCCCACAATTCTCCATGCGCATAGAACAGACAGACAAGTTCTCCCACAATTCACTGGGAAAGAATTAATAGAGCCACTCAACTTACCGCAGTGCAAAAAAGCTCATAGGAAAAGCCCCCAGAAGTCTTAGTGCCACACATGAGTGAGTGCAGCACCAGGGTGGACACTGCAGCTTGTGTGTTATTTCTCTGTGCAGCTGCCCGCACTCAAGCCAGGCTAACTTGAGAGAAGTAAGTCAAGCACAGATAGCTCCAGTTAATGCTGCAGTGAAGACATTCCCACAGTGTCAAAGGTCTGAGGTTAAAATAATTTTTTTACTGAAAATGCAACAAACAAAAGTAAGACAACAAATGAGATCACTTAATGCTTTCAGGGAAAGCAAAGGGGCAGAAGAAAAGCAAACTCCTCCCCACAACCCAACCCCCAAGTTCCCTCTTTGGTCCTGATCCCAACTGTCAAACCCCCATCCCTAATTACCAACTGCTATCCAGCTATTAACTCTCCACAGCACCATCTTCACACAACCTGGGGATGCCCTGGCCCTATCCCACTCTATGAATCCCATTTCAACTGGTGTACCCCTTATTCCACCCTGCTCCTTCCAGCTTTGGACTGCTGCTCCACCTCAGTGTTCAGTCACTCCTTCTGCATGTAGAGCAGTTATGCTGGGAGAGATTTAGTGTGCAAACAAACAAGACAGGCATTTACAATTAATTATGGTTGCACACAAAAAAAGTGGATGCTGTGTCATGCAGCAAGAAGGTAACAAGACCCCTTGCATAGGACTCTGGTGTGGAGACACCCTGAATATTACACTCAAGTCTGGGCATCACATAACCAGCTAAACACTGAAATCCTTCAGATTTATCACAGCACAGCAATAAAAATTACCAGGATACTGAAGGGATTAATACATAATGGAAGACTGAGGGCTAAGTTCCTAGAGTACAACTTGTACAAGTGTCAAGTAAGGTGATGGCAAGGAAACCTACTAGTTTATGAGTATTCAAAAGGTGTAATCCTCAAGGATGGAGAGGAGTTATTTATTGTGACACACAGAGATATAACAGGGAGTACTAGGACAAACTTCAGAAACTTAGGCTGAACATCCAGGAAAACTTAGTGAAAGTAGAACGTGCTAGGACGTGGAATCAGTGGAGCCAATTAGGGAGGGCTGAGGGGAACAAACACCCTCTCCTCAACCCCAAGGTTTTGGGGTTTGCTCAAAGTTCCATATAGCACAGAGACGGGATGGGAAGGCATTGCCTGACTACTTTTAACCAATGGTGCCATTCTAAAGCAGAATGCTGCTGCCAGAACGGTCCAAAGCTTTGCTCCAGCTGCATGGTCACAATGCCACAGAAATTTGACCCGGCCACCCCTCCATACAGAGAGGCGGCCAGGCCAAACTTCAGTGAGTGGCATTACATGTGGTGTATGTGTTCACAATGACACTCAATGTATGGCCCAGCTGTACCTCTGCCCAGACCACCAGGCCAAAATGGGATTGCAACCTAGCATACAAGGAGTCTGTTCCTATAGGGCAGAGAGCATGGGAGCCCTGGAGGCACCAGCTCATGCACTGTGTGGGTAAAAGAGTGGGGGGTCTCCCTGGCCGAGGGAGACCCGAGGTCCCTGAGGGGGAGGAGACAAGCAGGGACCAGAACAGGGCCCCAGCCAAGGTAGGGTTACCATACGTCTGGATTTTCCCGGACATGTCCGGCTTTTTGGGCTCCAAATCCCCGTCCGGGGGGTTGGAGCGAAAAGCCGGACATGTCCGGGAAAATCGGGACATGCGGGGCCGGGGGGGGGGGGGGGGGCCGGGGGGGGGGGGGGAGGGGGGGGGATGGGGGCTCGGGGGACGGGCCGGCGGTGCCGGGGGCCAGGCTGGGGACCGGCGGTGCGGTGCCGGGGGTGGGCCGCACCTCCTCCCCCAACAGCCCCCCTTACCTGCTTCAGGATTCCCGCGACTCAAATGTTTGCGGGAAGCAGAGGAGAGAGTGGAGACTTTGGGGAGGGGGCGGAGTTGGGGGCGTGGGCGGGGCTGGGGGCGTGGGCGGGGCCCCATGGAGTGTCCTCCTTTCGGAGGTACTAAATATGGTAACCCTAGCCAAGGGGCAGGAGGGACCTGAATTTGCCCCCCCACACGTAATATTTGAATTGGCATCACTGTGTGGAATAGTCTTTAATGGAAATGCTTGCTCAGAAAACATAAAATGATATTTTTACAAGAAGGTAGAAACAAATGTCTTTCATGTTCTGAACAACAGAACATATGACGTATAACAAAGGCCTGGTTAAAAATCACCAACCTACAGAAGCCACTTTTCCAAATGTAAGACTCATGCCAAGTGATCTCTGTGTCTTACAGACTTGTTTAGGCTGCCTGACCTCTTCAGAAGACCTTTTAAGTCAGCATTATACAAACTCAAAATACAGGCTAATGGGCCAGCCTCAGGGAAGAAACAGCAATCACAAACATTAACACAATTATTAAAGAATAAAACAGACAAATGCGCCCATTAAATTGTTCCGTAATATTCAATGACCAGCTTCTCCCTGTAATCTCTTTTTTAAAAACCCAGCATAAAACAATACTAATCACATTTCTAACAGTATAAATGGCAGCTAGTCTGAGGGGAAGGGAGCAGGGAGTTTTCAGATTCTCCCACTTGGTGATGTAATCAGTATAGCTGGAGAAGAGGGCAGTCAGGTGGAGCTAACTCCAGTGGAGCTGCTGGCTGGAGATGGCGCTTACCTGGAGGCCTTTGAGGAACTAGCCCAATTTTTCTGTCTGTGATAAACCAGTTTTTAAACATGACATCATTCAGCACACAGTTTGGGGAAAATCTTGTTCATTATTAGAAGTACTCAAGATTACTCCTTTCCTTTCTCACAACACCAATAAAGGCTAAAACACACCATCTATACTAAATAATACAAAACTTATAGAAACATATGTAAGAAACAAAAGAGCTACCTCAAGAACCTTATGAATGAGCTGTTGACAACAGCCAGTCAGAAAATGTCCATCAATATGATATTTAATACAAAATGGAGAGGAATTTTGAAAATTCTCTACCTCCCTATTTTTCACCTGGTTTACTGCCAACCATCAGTATTTTTTTTTTATTTGCAAAAGGGCCATGAAGAGAAACACACCATCTGATTTTTACTATTAGCTGAAGCAATGAAGAAGACTTATTAGATAGATTACCGCCTTCAGTTTACTTCATTGTAAATGGATAACCTTGATTATTTATTATTATATAATGTGATAGTTTTAAAGCATCCCCAGTAACGATTAGGGTCCCTATATGTTAGACACTGTACAAACACATAGGAAGACACAATCCCTGCCCTGCAGAGATTACAATCTAAAGACCAAATATCAAATAAAAGGGAGGGGAGAGGGATACACCATACAAGCAAAGTGGTCAGGGTGATGAGAGACATGGTTTGTCAGCTCCAATTCCTTCTCTTTTAAAATAGATCCCATTATTCTAAATATATTTCTTCAGCATGTTTGATTTTGGCAGTGAGTCTGCATATAAATGTAGGCCAATAACCGTGCGTGCACTTTTGTGTTCACACCAAAGCATCTACCCACTAAGGGCCCAACCCAGCTCAATAGTAACACTCACTGGCTTCAATCAGAGCTGGATCAAGCCCCACAAGTGGGGCTCTATGGATCAGTCAATGTAAATGGGAGATTAACATACATTATAAAAGATCATCACTTTTTAAATAGTGTTTTCATTCGTACAGCTTGAAATCACCGTTAAATATGACAGTTACTTTGGGCTGGTTGAATATCCAAACTATTGGCTAGAATTGTATCTAGCCCTAACATAGCTGAGCACAGAAGCAGAAAGGAGCGAGGAGCCTTCCTCAGTCTCCCAGGAGGAAGGCGGCAGGGAGTAGGCAAAGTTATGGCTCTGTCCCCTCAAGTGCTAGCCAACAGAATAGGGTGAACATGTGGGAGGAAGTGTGCTGCACCCCATAAAGTGATCTCACAAGTTACCCTCCCCAGTACAATAGGGCAGATCTGGGTGGAACTGTGACTCTGAGGTGGCACTCCGAGGTGACATGCCTATGCTCACCATCCCGTCCTATGCGCTCTGTTCCTTCTAAGGGGGCTCCTCTTATTAATCCAAAACCATTTAACGTCGAATATGAAAACAAGTGTCTAACTGTTTTCACGTTTAATTTATTCACATGTACAACAGCACTTAATTTACCCAAACAGGTCTAAGTATAATGGAAGCTGCCTACTCAATTTTTCACTGTAAATGGCAAGTGTGGAATTATATCATATCCATCTTTTTTTTTTTTTCCTTCTCATGGACATTTCCTCCTTCTTCCCTGTGATTTTCCTGAAGGAGTTGGTTATCCAGCCCAAAGGGTAATCTCCTGGAGTCCTCACGCACTTTTTCATTCAGTCTTCGCTCAGACAAAATTACCATTGAAGTCAATGGGGAATTTGCTTTCCTGAAATCTAACATCTATTCCCTATTATACTGTAGTTTGATTGTAAGATTTGGGGGGGAGGGGAGAAATCTTTTCACTGTATGTGCATAAAGTGCCTACCATAATGGGATCCTGATCCCTGATTGGGGCATCTAGATGCTACTGTGACACAAATCAAATTAGTTCAAGGTCAGTAGTACCAAAATTCCCTACTCTCTCTTTTTCAATCAATTTCTCCCTCTCAAAGAGTAGATTCATTATCACTTCTCCCTGGTATGATGCTGTGGTTTTTGGACCACAAAACAATCCTTTTCATAAGCAAGGATTCTCTTGGTTGATGCATGTTTTGCTGTGTTTCTTACCCACTAGATATCTGGGTAGTTAAAAATTGCCCACGAGTATGGCAGCCTGTGCTTTCAAAAACCTTGAAAGTCAGTCAAGGAATTTGTTGTTTTCACTCACTACCCCAGGTGGCCTGTGGCAGAGCCCTGATGTAGCTTTTCCATTATTTCATTTTTCATTCCTTGTATCTTTAGGAAAAGATCTGGCAACTAACTTTTTTAAAATCAGGCATAATTTTGTGTATGTTCTTATTCAGATACGATGTACTATAAAGGTACCTGTTCACAAATACCTGTAATGGGTTTCAATTTGGGTCTTAAGGAACTATTCCCACCCACCCTACTGGAAAGAAATATCCTGAAAGAAGAAAATAATTAAGAAGTTAATGAACCTAACTAGCCCAGGTATTTGCTCAAGCACCCCTAGAGAGAGGAAACGTCCTCTGAAAAGTTATCAGAGGATCAAAAGAATTTTGAAATGCTTGTACAGTTGCAGAACGAAATGAAGATTGTACTTCAAGGTACAATTAACTGAAGTAAGTTGTAATATAGAGATGCCTTTATAGGGACAGGCTATATGTATGTTGACTTCTGTGAAAAACAGCCAACACAGGTCTTGGTACACTAGCATTTTGTTTCTAATTTCCCATCCCTTGCACTAGCAGCAAAGCTCCATCAGACAGACTGCCAATGGCTGGCAGCATTTTAACCATACTATTGTCTATATATGCTCTGAGCAAGTTTTAGATGGCACACTAGTTAAAACTCCAGCTGCTGGTCTGCACTAGTTCTTCCACCATTGCTACTACTAAACTAAGCTACACTGGTGGCAACAGTGGGAAATCTGAAGAAAAATGATGGTGTAGACAGAGCCTTGATATCTAAACACATTAGAAAGGAAGGAGGATCTGGGGGTTAGGGTACTATCCTAGGATTTGTGAAACCTGGATTCAAGCACCTGTTCTACCCAAAGACTTCCTGCATAACCTTAGGCAAGTCACTTTGATTCTCTGTCCCTTAGCCCCCATTTGTAAAACGGGAACAACAGCACATCTCACGGGGTGATGCGACCATAAATAAGATTATTCAGCACTTGGATTTTATGGTAATGGGACCCACATAAGTACCTAAGAATGAAACGTAGGACACCTACAAGAACCTTACCAAGAACAAAGCACTGACCCAAACAAAAACAACAGGACAAGCCAAGGAACAGACATCTATAGCTGGTCTGAAAACCCACATTTTCTCCAACAGAAATCTCATTGGAAAAACCTACTTTTAAAGTTTTCTACTGAAAATTTTTGGGGTTTCTGTGGAAATTTTCATTTTGCTTTGATTTAAAATTATATTTCAAAACAAAAACCATCATTTTGTTTCTGACTTTTGAAACAAAATGAAATATTTTGCTTCATTTTCTAACTTTTACCATCTGGAACAGAGTAAAAAGTGTGAAAAGTGGGCTTTTCCACAATTTCTTTTAACAGCTAAAGGAGCAGGAGTAAAAAAAAAGTGAGCGAAAGCCCCCAAAATCAAAAAAGGGAAACACATATTTTTGTTTCCAAAAATCAAAAACAAAATGACTTTGTAGATAAAATGAATGCATTTATTTTTAAATTGTAAAACCAAAATGAAATTTTTCATTTTCAATTATCCAAGTGATAAATCTTTTTTGCTTTTTAAATCTACATTTTCTCTCAGATTTTTTTTTTTTTTTTTTTTTTTTTAAACAAGGCCACATTTCCCAGCAGGAAAGTTTATTGTGAGAAAATTTTTGGTCAGTTTCACTGTTGCCTGACATAGCCAGTTAGCCAATTTCCTCCACTGCTTACATGGGTCTTTAATACAGCAGAAGTGAATGGGATTTTTTTTTTTTTTTTAAATAGGAGAGTTTGATAGTAAAATCATAAAAATTGGCAGGGAAACTAAGGGGCAGATGTAGTACCTGAAGCTTCTGCTAACTCAATTTTTTTTAAGACAAGATTTCAAGTTGACAATTCTGTTAATGATGTGTGAGAACAGGTCATTTAACCAATGCTGTATTGGCTCTATAGGAGTACAAAGCAGTAATGACTTACTGCAGGAGCAAACTGTCTCCTGTGTGGCAAAAACCCACAAAAGCACCAAGGAAACATCATGAATTTAAAAAACTGGCGTTAGTGTCCCAATATTCCTTTGGGAGGGACAGGATCGACGCACTACCAAACAAGTTGGAAGAGAGACCTACCTAATGCTTATGGGTTGTAGTGGAATCTTATGGACATCAAGACAGCTAAATAAAGATCTAATGTCTCCATATTGCTCTCCTGGCCTCTTCTCCCCTGTAGCAACATGGCTCCTTCTGGAGAACAGCCTCGCAGAAGCAGATTTCACAGCACAGAAGGTGAATCTGCTCGAAGATGATACCAACTGGGGCACTGTTATATTCTACAAGGAAATATCTGCAGCTTTGTGAGTCGATGATGCCTTAGGCCTTGTGTACAGTGGTGGTGGCGTCTAGGGTACATGTAGCTACATGCAGCAATGAAAGGCAGGCTGCGTCCACACTGTGGTATGTAGCTACGCGCAGCAGTGAAAGTCTCTGGCAGTGGGAAAAGGGCTCCAGCAGCTGCCAGAGCCTTTCTCCCTGCCTCTGTCTGCCAGAATCTTCCCTGCTGCTAGAGCCTTTTAGTGTCAGGCAAAGGCTCCAGCAGCTTCCTGCTGCTAGAGCCCTTCCCCACCACAGGGAGCTAATGGAGATTTTCCCCACTGCGAAAGCCTTTCCCAGTGGCAGGGAAGTCAGCAGGACACTACCTGCTAAAAATATTTCACTGTTATAGCAGTCTCTGATAATGACCCAGCATATGTTGTTCATTTTAAGAACACTTTCACTGCAGATCTGACAAAACGCAAAGAAGGTACCAATGTGAGATTTCTAAAGTTAGCCTCAGCACTCGACCCAAGGTTTAAGAATCTGAAGTGCCTTCCAAAATCTGAGAGGGACGAGTTGTGGAGCATGCTTTCAGATGTCTTAAAACAGCAACACTCCAATGCGGACACTACAGAACACAAACCACCAAAAAGGCAAATCAACCTTCTGCTGATGGCATCCGACTTTGGATGGTTTTCAAGCAGAACTAATCATCAGCATAGACGCATGTTCCCTGGAATGGTGGTTGATGCATGAAGGGACATATGAATCTTTAGTGCATCTGGCATGTAAATATCTTGCGATGCCAGCTACAACAGTGCCATGTGAACACCTGTTCTCACTTTCAGGTGACATTGTAAACAAGAAGCAGGCAGCATTATCTCCTGCAAATGTAAACAAACTTATTTGTCTGAGTGACTGAACAAGAAGTAGGACTGAGTGAACTTACAGGCTCTAAAATTTTACATTGTTTCATTTTTGAATGCAGGGTTTTTTTGTACATAATTCTACATTTGTAAGTTCAACTTTCATGATACAAATACTGTAGTGCAATCTATTTATTAGGTGAATTGAAAAATAATATTTATTTTGTTTTTTCACAGTGCAAATACTTGTAATCAAAAATTAATATAAAGTGAGCACTGTACACTTTATATTCTATGTTGTAATTGAAATCAATATATTTGAAAATGTAGAAAACATGCAAAATATTTAAATAAATGGTATTCTATTATTGTTTAACAGTGCGATTAATCGCAATTAATTTTTTTAATCACTTGACAGCCCTACTTTTAACATCTTATAAGTGTTTCATCAAATGCTTGTTTTCTCTCTGTCATTTTAGTCTGTTCAAATTAAAAATTAAAATAATAAATTTTAAGAGAAGGCAACAAAGATACTATTATAAGGTAAAGTTACCTGAACTAAAACTACATTGACTCAAATGATTTATCATAATTATTGGACATATGGGCTACACAGAATCACATGGTGTTATTTCATTAATCAGGTGTTAGTGGTTTGAGTAACCCTGAACATTTGTGTGGGTTACAAGGGAAAATTCTGTAATATGGACAATAATACTTTATTTTCTAGAAGCTGGAAACAGGTCCTTCAATTAACTGAAAAACACATGCTTGAAACCTCTAATTTTCTCTTCCATTATAATTTATTTTTGAAACCATGACGTTTATAGGTGTGGTAACTAGATTGTGATCCTGTTGCTGTAACTGAAATTATGTATATGGAAAATGCATCAAAATAATGCATTTTCCAAATCGAGGAATAACATGGACCATATGTATTTGATTATACTTCACATAAAATCAGATAACCCAACAATGACTGGCTTTTCTGAATATATTTCCTTTTCAATAACAAAAAATAAACAGAAGTCATTATTCATTTGACTACATTAGACTATACTATGCTGGTAAGATCTTAGACTTGCAAAGAATTTTAGGTGTTGAGTGACTATTCTAAACAACACTACATTACACATACCAATCCCAATAAGCCTCTTGAAGGCTTTTAATGGTAGCTTGCACACAGGTGATTAAAAATTCACCTCCTACCGGATCTTCATGATTATTAGAGTTACAGCAGGATAACATAATACTAGACGTACCCTATGATTATTCTGTTATCATTATTATTATTCATTATTAGAATACATTTTGTATACATCCCTAAGGCTGTCTTATATTTACTTCAGATATTCTCAGATTATGGAGGCAGTATAGTCCAGTGAATACCAGTAAACACAGATGCTAAAAATATTGGGAAAGAGTTTGAAAAGCAAACACCCCAAGGGTCAATTTTAGCCCTATGTACCACCTGGCGTAGACACAAAAATGTGGATCCGCATCCACCAGGATCAATCCACTTGCCGTCTTTTCCCCTGTATCTGCATCCACACCTGCAGCAGCAAGCTGTCTCACAAGGTCTAGCGATGGGGGGTAGGGGAGAAAGGAAGTGGGGGGGGGCAGGGTCTTGTAGGGAAGAGGCTGTGTGAGGGTGGGGGCTGGGGGTAAGGGGTAGCATGGGGGCAGGGTCTCGAGGAGAAGGGGCAGCGCGGAGGAGGGGACAGGAGGGAAGGGGCATTGCATTGCGTGCTGCTCCCAGGGGATTGTGAACGACGACACACAGCAGCAGCAGTGCGTGTTGCATCACAGTGGGGTGGAGGGGTGGGGCACCAGGGACCCACCCGCTCCAATCCCCGTGGGCTGGGATGGGTCCTGCTGCCCAGAGCCGGAAGGCCAGGCCCAGGACTGGGAGCTCAGCCAGTGCTGCCGGGCAGGGCCATGGTGGGGACACTGGTGCTGCCCAAGGGGCTCAAGCTGCTGGACAGGAAGTGGCATGATGAGTGGGGTGCTGGACAGCCCCGACTCCAGCTGCTGCCCAGTTCCAGCCACTGGCTGCCAGCCCCAAGCACGCTGCACCCCCTGGGCTGCCCAAGCCGTATGCCGCGGGCCAGGTGCCACTAACAAATAGAGCCCTGCATGGTTGTAGCTGCATCCAATTCACCAGCCGCAAAAATGGTCCACGGCTAGCCACATATTTGTAGGGCTCTACTAATACGAAGTAGATAAGTCAGTCTTGAACTACAACCAGTGCATTTTTCCTTTTCTGCCAGTTTTCATTGTGAGATTCTCCATCAGACTGAGTGGAGAAGACATTGAGCTAAAAATCATTCTACTCCTATTGGGCATAATACCTTACAATGTAACACTGAATTTTGTGAAGTTACATGTGCTCAGTATATAAGCATCATCATTTTTCATTCTGTGCCCCCACCACCACCACCTCCGTCAAAACAGACCAACTCAATTAATTCCATCATTTTTCTAATTAATGCAAAAACTCACCTCAGGCACTTCTTCAGAGACCAAAATTCAGGGTATTTCAAACAAACTCAAAAAGCCAGAAAACTGCTTAGTGAAAATGGACAAAAGAACCACTTTCACATCTAATTTAAATACTGACTAGATTGTGTTTTCCATGAAAGCCATGCAAATAAGGCAGGAGTTACTCTAATAGAAGGAATTTCCAAGATGCATGTGTACACTAAATGGACCTGGCTAAAAGAAAATGCCCTCCACTAATCCTAGGAAGTTCAAAACTCACCATATCCCAGCCCTGGAGGGGATCATTAGTGCCCTCCCAAACCACAACCACTACCCCAGCAAGCCTCAGAGGAATAGTTGGCAGCTGTCCAGGGCTAGATTACCCAATAGGCAAACTAAGCACATGCTTAGGGCACCAGCAAAGCAGGGGGCACCAAAAAAAAAATTTTTTTTTTAAATTTGATATTTGATATTTCAAAAAAAGCATCGATATAGTCATCATGGGAAAAATCAGAACTTTGTTAGACTTTCTTACACTCCACTACACACTCTTCCCCCGTTTTTCTGTTCTCTTTTTCTTACTTATCCCCACCTAAACCAGGGGAGCGTCCTACTAATGTAGATCAAAATAATGTGAGGAAATCAGATCCTGACATGTATTGCAATAAATTTATGTTTTATTATTGATATATTCTTCTGAATTATACGTATTTGATTAGGTTTTTTCCTTTCTTATATATATATATATATATACACACACATAAAAATAGTATATGTCGTGTAATTTTTTTTTTTTTAAGTTCAGATAACTGAGATAAGGGGGAGGATGAAACATAACCAACTGAGTGGAGCACAGAAAAACTGGCAGAAGAAAAGAAACAAAAAACTATGGGATTGTTGGAGCTTGTAGCTCAGTTTGACTCATTTTTAGCAGGCCATATCTCAAAATATGGGAATGCTGGCAAAGGTAACACATCATACTTATCCAAGACAATATGTGATGAACTCATTGGTCTAGTGAGTGACAAAATTTGTTCAGCTATTGTGGATGAAATAAGTACTGCTGGGTACTTCAGTTTATCTGTCAACTCTAAACCTGATCTTTCACATATTGATCAATTGAGTATTGTACTAAGATATGTGTCTCCCACAGATGGAAAGCCAGTTGAACTATTTATAACATTCCTCAATATAAAAACCCACACTGGCGAAGAAATGGCAAATCAAGGACTGCATTATCTGTGCCAAGTTTGCAAAATAGATTTCTCAAAGTGCAGAAGTCAATCTTATGACAACGCTGTCAACATGTCAGGACGTTATCAAGGAAGGTAGAAGCAGCTTTTAGAACAGAACAAATATGCCATATTCATACCATGTGCTGCACACTCTCTCAATCCTGTTGGCCGTAGTGCTGTTGATTGTTGTCCGGTGGCAGTAAGGTTTTTCTCAACAATACAGTTACTTTATACATTTTTCTCTGCCTCAACACACCGATGGGCAGTTCTTAAAACATATTTGGGCAATGATCGTGTGTTGAAATCTCTTTCTAATACTCGCTGGGAGGCACATGCAGTGGCAACAAGTGCAATTCTGGAATCCTACTCAAAGATTGTGGATGCATTAGAAAGTATAGCTGAAGACCAATCACAAAAGGGAGAAACTATACGAGAGCAGAAAACATTGCAAACAAGATGCAAGAACTAGAGTTTGTATTCATGTTGACCATATGGAATGAAATTTTACAACACTTTTATCACACAAGTCAAGCTCTCCAAGAAAAAGAATTGGATTTGAAAACGTGCAGACCTCTGTCAATCATTAGCAGACCACTTACACACTTTGAGGAATGATTTCAAAAGATCTGAAGACATATCAAAAGATATCTTGCCTGATATTAACGACAAAGAAGCCCAGTCCCACAGGCGAATCAGGAAAAAACAAGCACATGATAGTAGCGCAGCAGAAACAGCATTTCACGTATCTACTCACTATGCTATAATTACAGGTTTCAAACTAGCAGCCGTGTTAGTCTGAATTCGCAAAAAGAACAGAAGTACTTGTGGCACCTTAGAGACTAACAAATTTATTTCAGCATAAGCTTTCGTGGGCTACAGCCCGCTTCTTCGGATACATGGAATGAAACACACAGACAGACAGCTTCCATCCAGGACACACCACACGATCCATTGTCTACAGCCAAGCTCTAAGATACAACCGCATTTGCTCCAATCCCTCAGACAGAGATAAACACCTACAAGATCTCTATCAAGCATTTTTAAAACTACAATACCCACCTGCTGAAGTGTTAAAACAGATTGACAGAGCCAGAAGAGTACCCAGAAGCCACCTACTACAGGACAGGCCCAACAAAGAAAATAACAGAACGCCACTAGCCGTCATTTTCAGCCCCCAACTAAAACCTCTCCAGCGCATCATCAAAGATCTACAACCTATCCTGAAAGATGATCTCTTACTCTCACAGATCTTGGGAGATAGACCAGTCCTCGCTTACAGATAGCCTCCCAACCTGAAGCAAATACTCACCAGCAACCGCACACCATACAACATAAACACTAACCCAGGAACTTATCCTTGCAACAAAGTCCGATGTCAGCTCTGTCCGCATATCTATTCAAGTGACACCATCATAGGACCTAACCACATCAGCCACACCATCAGGGACTCATTCACCTGCAAGTCTACCAACGTGATATATGCCATCATGTGCCAGCAATGCCCCTCTACCATGTACATTGGCCAAACCGGACAGTCACTACGCAAAAGAATAAATGGACACAAATCTGACATCAGGAATCATAATATTCAAAAACCAGTGGGAGAACACTTCAACCTCTCTAACCACTCAGTGACAGACCTGAAGGTGGCAATTTTGCAACAAAAAAACTTCAAAAACAGACTCCAAAGAGAGACTGCTGAACTCAAATTAATATGCAAATTAGATACAATTAACTTAGGTTTAAACAGAGACTGGGAATGGTTGGGTCATTACACTAATTGAATCTTTTTCCCCATGTTAAGTTCTCCTCACACCTTCTATGGGTCATCTCGATTATCACTTCAAAGGTTTTTTTTTTCTTCTGCTGCTGATAGCTCATCTCAATTGATTGGCCTCTTACAGCTGGTATGCGTTCTTCCACCTTTTCATGTTCTCTGTATGTATAAATATCTTCTGTCTGTGTGTTCCATTCTATTCATCCGAAGAAGTGAGCTGTTGCCCACAAAAGCTTATGCTGAAATAAATTTGTTAGTCTCTAAGGTGCCACAAGTACTCCTGTTCTTTATGCTATAATTGATACACTTGAAGCTCATATGAAGAGGAGAGGTGAAGTGTACAAAAGAGTGTCAAGTAGACTTTCTTTTCTAAATGATATGGACTTATTTGACAAACAATATTCACAAGGTTACCAAAAGCTAGTTGACTCATACCCTGTTGACTTGAACATGAATCTCTGTGGAGAAGTACGGCAGTTCCACTTTATATGCGCGCAAAGTTTAATGAAACAGGAAAAACAAAATTCAGTCACATTGATCTTCATGACACAATATTGAAAGACGGAATACAATGTGTATTTCCAAATGTAAAGATCGCACTGTATTTTTCTAACATTGATGATTACTAACTACTCCTTTTCTCAGCTGAAAGGAATAAAAAACCCTCAGAGAACAACAATGAGTCAGGCCAGACTTGATTCACTTTCCCTATTGTGTATGGAAGTGGACATGCTTTTGTCGAGTCTGCAAAATTCTGGATAAGGTCATCGAAGCTATCAGAAAATCTAGAAAGAAGCTATTTTAATTTCAGCATATATGTAAGTTTTGTGTCATTTCAAAAAATAAAATTTTATTTTATGGTATAGTATTGTTTTTATTTTGAATTACATATAGGGGGGGCACAATAATCTTTTCAGTGCTTAGGGTCTCTAAAGGTCTTAATCCAGCCCTGCAGCTGTCCAACTGCAAACCAAATTATGCTCATGAAGCCTCCAATAAGAACATAAGAATTGCCATACTGGGTCAGACCAAGGTCCATCTAGCCCAGTATCCTGTCTTCTGACAGTGACCAATTCCAGGTGCATCAGAGGGAATGAAAAGAACAAGTAATCATCAAGTGAGCCATCCCCTGTCACCCATTCCCAGCTTCTGGCAAACAGAGTCTAGGGACACCATCCCTGCCCAAATAGTCAAAATAGGTTTATCTGGGACTAAGAAATCCACTAAGGTTTATGTGAGGTTGAGGATGACCTTCAATGAGCCTCCCAAAGCTCAAATATAGTGATGGGCGCTCACTGATTCTAAAGTTTGGGGGATTAACCCACCAAGCCTCTTAAGGCCTGAATGGGGGCTGATAAGCCCTCCTAAGGCTCACTACTGGTTCTCCTCTCCTGTAAACCTCAGTAGCTCCATGGGAAAGAGGGAATGCCCGGCCTCTAACCACCCCCCCAAAACCTGCTCTCTACAGCCCCTTAAACTGAGCAGGGGGCTTGGAAAAGAAGAGGATCAGAAGGATACACCCTTTCTTGTGAACTTTCTGAGGTCTGCAGGAAGAGAGAACCCCCAGAGAGCTTTAGGAGGCTCATCATTCCCTCTGCAAGCCTTTTTGCAGCCATTTTCTCTTTCTTCCATCAATAAGGCTCTCAACAGGTTACAACATTTTGAAGTCTACATTTGCAAGGAAAAGAGACTTTGTTATTGTTAATGAAAGATCAGAATTCCAGCAGGCCTTTGATAACCAAATACTAAGCTCGCTGTAACAGATAGCACCATTACAAGTCTGAACATCAATAACTTTTGTAATTAAAAGTTTAATCCTCTAACTTTTCATCCTGGACACCAGATCACAATAGGGTGGCCAGATGAGAGGAACAAAATATTGGGATACTGGGGGAGGGGGGAGTCCACTGGCAGAGCAAAAAAAAAAAAAAAAAAAGCCGAGTGCTGCCGGCGGAGCAAAATATCGGGACAAATTGCGATCACAGCTAGGGAGTCCAGTAAACTAAATTTTATTCATTGTATGTCCTATTTTGTTTCAAAGTTCAGTGGCTTTTTGAACGCTGGTGAGTGCCTCTGTTTTTAGTCATGCAAAAACTTCTTGTCCAATCACTCCACATTTTGTTGAAAAACTGTACCTTAGCCCCAAATATAGACTACAAATTTTGAGGCCGAGAGGACTTTTTTGTATATGATGAGGAAGGAAAAGGGGGGACAATGAAAAATTTGGGTTTATAGCAGAAACACAGTTGCAACTTTAAACTATGGAGTAACTGTTTTCCCTCCCTAAATATTATCTATGTTTCTAAGTACTAAAATTAAGATAATCTAAAATAATGACCATGAAGGGAAAATAATTTTAAACTGACTTCAACAATGTGAGCCATAATATTTAAAGAGCACTATCCCCAGAAACGCCTGAATTGGACAGTAACATTCAGTGGCCTAAAGCCTCAGTCAGCCAGAGAACAGCTTTCTGTTTCATTCATTCGCCTTGAATAAGCTGTTATCCAAAAGAAAGAGCCTCTTAGGGCAAAAGCCTAATGTTGTAGAACTTACATAAAGAGGTACTTCAGTGCAGCTCAGCTTCATTGTTACAGCATCTACAAACAGAATAAACCAGAGTAATTATCACACACTGAATCACAGGGCACTGATACTATTCAGGTTCTTATAGCACGCCAGTCACCATGGTGTCTGAATATCTTCCAGAATGAGGACATTAAGAGACTAACTTTATCAAATGTGCAGTTCTTCTCCATTTTCTTACCTCACAGGGAAAAGAAATAAATGTTTATTACTGGAGGAGGGGTTGTTTCTAGTTAATATGCTGTGTTTTTTTTTCTTTACTGTACACAGTAAACTAAACAGGTGAGTGAATATTTCTGAGTCCAGCCACCAAGATGATATAATCAACAAGTTTTAATACTTCACTTACTGTCAATATTAACAACAGAGGTAGAGAAAGGAATTGTAAATTTGATCCAGGGATGTAGTTGCACCTACTCTTGTATTTAACACCAAAAATCAAGTGTCCAGTTTTTGGTTATTTTTTTTTAACTTCTTCATCTAAGAACCCCACAGGCTTCAGTCTGTCATTGGCTGTCTAAAAAAGCATCTAAAGTGACAAGCAACTGCTTAGAGTAATTTAACAAATGCATTTTAGATGATTAATTTCAATTATTATTATTTTAATATAGTTGAGGTAACACTGGTTTCTAGTATTATATTTTGATTTCCTTCTCTGATGCATCCACAGAGAGCATTCCCTAAAAATAACATTTTTTTAAAAAATTGGAAAAAAAAATCAACCTGGAAGCAACCAAGCCTTTAGAAAGCCCAGGCGGACAAACATACTTACAAATCCTCTTCCTCAACTCACCAAAACAGAACAGAAAGCCTGTCCTAAAAGGAGGCGCGCTCAATTCGGATGTGGCTGTGTTGTTAAAGTTGAACCCTTTCCAGTAATAATATGATTATGTGCTGCACAGCCTGTTCACGCATCTGCATAACCTTCTATGAGTCAGATATAATTGGAATGTTTCCCCTTTTACATACTGCAAAATTTACTTACAGAGTTTCCACCATGAACACAAAACTTCTTTAGCAAACCGTTTATTTATACTAGTCTCATACAGCCCATCTTTTCATATGCACACAAGCAAAACTGGGCATGCTGCTGTTTTGATTTTCACACAATTTTGACAAAAAGGCAAAATCCTTTGCAAGCACATTGAGCGCAAACATCAAACCAAGGCCAGTCTTTCACACCATAAGCTTTGTAGATCTCCCCCTATATCGTACTCGTTTTGAAATCGTCTGGATTAACAGGTCAGGCATCGCCTACTAACCCTTCCCAAACAGTAGTCAAATGAAGTCAGTATTTAGTCAATAGCTACACTCCGATAGAAGATCTTGTTTTGTTTTCTTGGGGGGGGTGGGGAGGAGGAGGAGGAAGTTGGTTTCAAGGTGCCTTGTTCTGACTGCCAAACACAGATAAGGTTCTTTAGTTATTTTGCAGCCAGCCCTGAAACTGACTCAAACTGAGATTAACATCTGAAGCACACTCATGTTTGTGCAGACTAAAGAGGGTTACGAAAGTTGTTTCTTGAGGAATTATCAAATACACTGTTTTCCAAAAGTGTCATATTTCAGAAAGGATGAAGTCCATTACCTGCTATCTTGGATTTCTCATCAAACCATAGTTATTGCCACCAACATGTTATATTTATAAACAAGTCAGCAAGAACTGCATCATTTGGTGTCATGCATGACAATGAAATGAAAGGCATGTCACATCTCTTTTATTGTCTAGGGAATCTATTAATCTCAAATTGTCCATGTTCATAAAGGAGTTCACAGACCATCAGACTTAAACCCACACAACCTCTTTTACAACATGAACCCTGACCCTCACATAAATCGTAGTAGCATCTCAATAAAACAAAACATGCATCTAATTATGGTCACACAATAGATATAATTCCAAGAGATATACACCAACCCCCTCTCGTTCTGCATGAGTGCACAGAGGGATGGGAAAGGCAGGGCTCCCTATGCCCTCTCCCTATTCCAGTGCATTTATGCAAGGGGAGGCATAATTTAGTACCTAATTTGGGGATTATGGTTGTGCAAATGGTCAGACTTGTACAACTCTTCATTTATTAGGAAGTGAAGTTCATAACATGTATATAGCACACACAATAAATAAAATTCACTAAAAACATGGACCTAGCACACACATTCCCTCATGTTTTAATTATATGCTATTTAGATCATAGGCTCTTCAGGACAGGGATCTGCTCTTCATATCCACACGTAAAGTGCCTAGCATAATGTTGATGCCATAGAGACAAATAATAATATAAATACAGTAGATCATTTGAATGGCAATTTCCCCTAATAAATGATGCTTACTAACCAAGCCTTCCAATTATTAGCATTAATTGGTTAATGTTTGTTTGTATAGCACTTCAAAAACATTAGAGCATAAGCTTTCATGGGCTGTAGTCCATTATGCTCTAATAAATTTGTTAGTCTCTAAGGTGCCACAAGTACTCCTGTTCTTTTTGCGGATACAGACTAACACGGCTGCTACTCTGAAACCTGTCACTTCAAAAATGCAAATCACAATTAACATACTAAGAGGCTATTACATTTCCAATGAGGCCTTGAATTTGACCTATGCTCTTGCTCACATGAGATGTATACCCATATGAAGATCAAAAACACACACAATTTTTATTGAATTCCTAATGCGTCACTGAGTTACAAGAACAAACTCGCAGAACTCAATAACATCTAAATTTTAAATTTATTTACACAAAGATCAATTTCTCAAGCAGGCAGTTCTACTAGTATTTTTATATTCTTCTAATATATACCCATAACCTGCAAACTGCCTGGCCTTATGAAAATGTTAAACGTGGTGTAGAATGCTGGCTGTATTGGTTTAAAACATACTTGTGATTGTCTATAAACAAACCTTATAATCACCAACTTTTAATGGTGTTTCCTAGAAACAAAAGGGCACTTAATTGAACCTCTTTTCACTTCCTGCATAGGAACTTGTTAACGTCAACATATATTATAATACGTTCTAAGCAAACAGTTCTGCTTTGCTGTTTCTTTCACATTTGTTTTGATGGCAGTTGTTGTTTAGAAAAAGTTCCGCACAAATGATCCAAGTCTTCCCTGCAGTGCTTAGCCCAATTCACTCACCTGGCTGCTGGGAATCATTGAAATTCACTAAAAACAAATGCAAAGCACTATATTTAGGAAGGAAAAAATCAAATGCACAGCTACAAAATTGGAAATAACTAGCTAGGCAGTAGTACTACCGAAAAGGATCTGGAGGTTATAGCAGATCACAAATTGAATATGAGCCAACAATGTGATGCTGCTGCAAAAAAGGCAAATGTCATTCTGGGATATGTTAGCAGAAGTGTTGTCTACAACCATGGTTCTCAACCTCAGGGGTCTGGGGCCCCCTGAGGAACCACGAGTAGGTTTCAGGGGGTCCATCAAGCAGGGCCAGCATTAGATTCGCTGGGGCCCAGAGCAGAGAGCCAAAGCCCCACCACATGGGACTGAAGCCAGGTCCCTGAGTCACGTCACCCAGGGCTGAAGCTGAAGCCTGAGCAGTGTAGTTTCATGGGGGCCTCGGTCTCATGGGGCACCAGGCAATTACCATGGTTGATGCCCCTTAATGCTGGCCCTGTCTTTTATATGCAGAAAACCAGTTGTTGTGGCACAGGTGGACCATGGAGTTTTTATAACATTGGGGGGGTGCGGGGGTTCAGAAAGAAAAAGGTTGAGAACCCCTGGCCTACAAGACATTGGAGGTAATTGTTCCATTCTATTCATCACTGGTGAAGCCTCAGCTGGAGTACTGGGTCCAGTTTCGGGCACCACACTGTAAGACACATATGAACAAATTAAAGAGAGTTCAAAGGAGAGCAACAGAAATGATAAAAAGTTTGGAAAACATGACATATGAGGAAAGGTTGAAAGAATTAGGCACTTTAGTCTAGAGAAGAGAAGGCTGAAGGGGGACATGATAGCAGTCTTCAAATATGTTGAGGGCTGTTACAGAGGGAATGGTAATCAATTGTTCTCCCTGTCCACTTAAAGTAGGATAAGTAGTAATCAGCATATTTTGCAGGAAGGGAGATTCAGGTTAGATACTAGGGAAAATGTCTAACTATAAAACTATTAAGCTCTGGAACAGTTTACCTCGGGAGGCTGTGGAATTCCCACCATTGAAAGTTTTTAGGAACAGGCTAAACAAACCACCTTTCAGGGATGGTTGAGGTGTACTTCATCTTGCTCAGCAAGGCAGAATAGAGTAGACGACCTTCAGTGGTCCCTTCCAGCCCTGCATTTCTATCATTCTATGACTACAGGAGAAATCCTCCCACCACGGCCATGGAACCAGAACAAAGTTGCTCTGCAGTCACTACAAAAGGAATGCAATCACAGCCTAAGGAATGGAAATTTCCAGGGTCCTGACACCACATCACCCACCAACTCTGGAGGATTCATGAAACAGCAGATTCTCTAGTGCAAGCCAAACTGCCACCATAGACCAACTGCACACAATTGCACTGAGAGGCACTAAGGAGTAGCTGCGCTGAGCAAAATGAGTGCAGACCCCATGCAGTTTCCTGGCATACACACATCCCTCCACATAGCAGAACTACATGAGTTCCCTTGTGTCAGGGTCAATCTGTTTGATGGGAGAGAGAATTGGGAAGGATTTGGGCCTAAAAAACCACCATTTCCAATTTCATCCTTCTCCCACTGAAGTCAAACTCCCCTTAACTTCAATAGTGGCAGGATCAGCCTATAAATCAGATCTTTCCTCATTAAATGCAAATTTGAGTCAGTTCAGTAGTGAACTTGACAAAAAATTTTGCGTGATTATGTGCCATAATTTGGAGAAGTCCAAGGCACAGGCTTATTGTACAGTATAGCTGAATACCTACTTTTTATCTAAGAAAATCTGCACCAAGTACATCAATTTACACTATCTTACCACTGGAGTGAATGGGAAATCTGTGAATTTCAGAATTGTTGTAGGTAAATTCTATCTCAAGGTAAAGTCTATCAGTGATTATCCCCAAAGTTTTAAAGAATAGAATTTACCCAACAAGAGTTTTGAAAATGTCTAATTTGCCACTTTCCCCAATGGAAATGGAATTTTGTGTGTCCCAACCTACTTGAGATGGTTAAGAATGTTTATTACTTTTATCGTAGTTAAGATATATTTTAACAATTTTTAAATATTTACTTTACAAGAATCTTAAATTATATTTCAGGGTTTTTTGTTGTTGTTTTTTCTTTTTTTGTTTTTTTAATACACCACTACTTCTAGTTTTTAACTGTGTTTTTCCCAAGTACCGGAGGGACCTGGGAAGGAAATCTGTCACTAGAAAATGTGAATGGAAGTGTGTCATGCTGAAAACACCTTAATGGAAAAGGTTTCTGCTATCAAACCTTTTCAGTTTGTACATACTAGAGAAATTAGATAATGGAAAGTACACAGGAGAAATTCCAGCAATAATGCCTTTTATCGTGCTTGACAAGGTGATCATCGGACGGCCAATTTACTTTATTAATGGTGTTTTTTTCAAGGAGAATTTTCTGAGACTATTATTTGGATTGCAGCAGCACCTACTGTGTGTTAGATGCTTTCTAAACAGAGAAGGACATATTTCCTGACCCAAAGTCAAAGGCCCTGATCCCACAAGTTGGCCTGCAACTCAGTATTTGAGCCTCACCTTCCCCAAAAATGAGATGTTTACTCCTAAGATAAATAAATGAAGTACATAAGTAGAGGATTTAGGCCCCGATCCTGCACTGTGATCCAAGAGAGGCAAACTGCTGCACCATTAAACTTGGGGCTCCACACAGGTAAACAGTTGGACTGCCTGGATCAGATTCAGAATCAGAATTGGGGCATCAGTCATTTAGTGTTTGTAGGCCTTTCAGAATAAAGTATAGTATAAAAGAAATTAAATTCATATTCTATTGCCTTTTAACCTGTATGTAGAATACAAAGTTATGTGTGTAGACACAATAACATTTATATGTTCCTTTTTGCATAATAGTCCAACACCTCTGTACCACACAGACCTATTGTCATCCCATAATTTGTAGTGTAAATTACTAAAATCAAAATGCTGACCTGTGAAAATAAACCTGCAGTTAAAAGCCATGAGTGCCTTTGAATGTATACCTCATTTCCATGATTGTGACACCCCATACTTTAATACATGTTTGTAAAACACTTTTGAGGAATACAAGTCCTATTATTATTTTCAGGGGCGGCTCTAAGTACCAGCAAACCAAGCATGTGCTTGGGGCAGCCCATTTGCAGGGGTGGCAGGGATCCAGCATGGGAGCTGAGAACCAACAGGGGGCCCTGGGAGCTGCAGTTCCTTGGTTAGCTCCCTGCCTATAGAGCCAGCCCTGGAGCAGGGAAAGAACTACATTTCCCAGCATTCCCTTGGCCACTACCAACAGGAAAGAGGGGGAGGGAGTGAGGTAGCTGAGACCTCATGCTGCAGTGATTGGAGAGCTGCACTGTGAAGGTAGGGATACCATATTTTAACATTCAAAAAATAGGACACTCCACAGGGAGGGAGGGTAGCCCCACCCTGCCCCAATCCACTCCCTCTGACTGCCCCCACAGAAACCCCAACCCATCCTGCTCCCTGTCCCCTGATCTCTCCCTCCTGGGACCCCTGCCCCTAACTGCCCCCCAGGATCCCACCCCCTATCTAAGCCTCCCTTCTCCTTGTCCCCAACTGCCCCTTCCTGAGACCCCCCCAACTTCACCCCTAGAACCCCACCCCCTACCTGTCCCCTGACAAACCCCCGGGACTCCCATGCCTATCCAACCGCTGCCTGTCCCCTGACTGCCCCCCCCCCAACCCCTGACCCATCTAACCCCTCCTTCTCCGTGCCCACCCCCCCACTGAACCTCCACCCCATCCAACTCCCCAGCCCCCTTACCGTGCCACTCAGACCAGCGTGTCTGGCTCCACGCAGCGCCAGACACACTGCTGCATACATGCTGCCGTGCTCCCCCGCAGAGCCACAGCCTCCTCCCCCAGCACCTGCCTTCCAGATTTGAACACCTCAAAATTCAGGAGTGCTCAAGCTCAGTTTGGGCAGCTGTTACTTCATTTCTCCCAAATGAAATATACTGATCCACTGTAACTTGCTGTAGAAAAAGTAGGATAAAATTGAGCAAGAAATGCTTTCCAGTGGTTATTAGGACTGGAATTGCTATTTTCAACAGCCATTGCCTTTTTTGTTTCTTTGTTTAAAAGGAAGACAGTGATATTGCATTGTCAAATTCCCCATAGAAAGAAAGAGAGAACAAAAGAATAATAAAGGCACCTCAACTTTTCTTCACTTATGTAGGACAGTCTTATAATATGCATCCAGATATCCTCCAATCACACAAGCTGAAAACTGTTCCACTTTACTACAGTTCTGTAACCATATGGGAACCAATCCTGTCTGTGTGCTGTGCACATCTAAAATTCCTGCTGAATGACCTGCCATGGGAGCGAGTTACCAGTGACCCAGGGCTGTGGCAGAAGGAAGGTGCAGGAGAGGGGAGGGGGGGGGGGGAAGAGAGCCCATGGCTGGGGTGGCAGGAGGTGTGTGTGGGGGGTAATGGTGAGGGGGGGGCAATGGTGGATCCCAGAGCTGGGGCAGCAGGGCGGGTCCAGCGAGGAGCCCAGGGCTGGGACGGGGGACAGCCAAAATTTTTTTTGCTTGGGGCGGCGAAAAACCTAGAGCCGGCCCTGATTATTTTAGAGGCCAGCACCCCAAATTTGATTTTTGATAGATTAAGAGCAACATGAAACAAAAGGAGTCTTTATATTTTAACAATAGTGGCCAATGTAAAGGTCATTAGGAGGCAAGAAAATACTTCCACTGCACAAATACACCCCCCACTTACCCATGATACCCTTATTGCCCCTTATACAAAATTATTAGATTCTGAGTGGTGCTTATAAAACCAGAGATTTCCAATAAAATACTGCTGGCCGTACGTAACTGCTTTATTGCAACATATGTGGCAACTGAACCACAATACATTATATACCAAAAGGCACTATCATTGTTTCCTGACTGTCAGGACATACTGCACAGAGATCAGATCTTATTCAGTACCGAATGTACTTTTATGCACAGCTTCTTGTCCTGGACCAAAACTAAAAGATCTTAAAATAATTCAGTGACAGAAAAAAAGTAGCCAGTTGAAGCAAGCATATGATGACTATTTAATTCCAAAATGCATGGATTTGTACCATTATAACCAAGGTTTTTCAAATCAGTCTTAATTCTAATTCTGATGAAGATACATAGCATGAAGTGGGAGGAGAAGGGGGAACATCTACCAGCCTTGAAGTCATTTACTTCATTCTAATATTATTTAAATTGAGAAGTAAAATAATCCCTTGCCTATAAATGTATAAGGAAGCAGCTTGCATAGGTTTTGATCACCTCACTTTGCACTAGTCTGCTCTTGAAAACAAGCAACTGGAGAAACTCAGCTAAAATTTCTTTTACAACACTGTTCATATCAACAAGAGAAACACACTTCGCATCTTATTTGGGACTAAAATAAAAGATTACTTATCTTCCTGAAGATTATCACCCAATTCACTGCTCAGTTAACATACTAATGCTTTCATTTAGCTAAAGCCACCACTATTTTGTGTTGCATTGCAGAGAAAATATTTAAAGAGCCAAAATAAAAATGGGAGTTGTTTGAAAATTTAAGGCTGTTACACCTTATTTATTAAAAAAAAAAGTATATATATGTATAGTTAAGATCACTTAAACCAACTAAATGTTGTTCCTATAGCATTGCCAGACTCCCAGTGTACCATTCTTGCTCCTTTAGTACCAGTTTTGGAAGCCGTGTTACTTTTTAAGAGTGTTTTTTCTAACAGTTTTAGAAGGCACCAGCCTATTGATGAAGATATTTTAAATACTAAAGAAGCCATTGTACTGGGGCAATAATTTTGTACCACCATTAAAACCAATCTTTCTTTCTCCATCGTTTCTCATAAGGGTCCCACAAAGCTCACAGTCATAGGCAGGAGGTATCATAAAAACTCTGCCCTTGTAAGAGTACTGAATAAGTGATTCCTAGAACACTGCTTTTATAACTTTGTTCAAACATATAATCTAATACTAAGTGTGATGGTTCATCACCTCTTTAACCTTTGACTTTTCCATATAAGTGCTCTAACTTCATGAATAAAGTTTAGGAGGTTTCTATAGCAAGCTATACTAGCTGTGTGTCTCATGACACTTTCATAATTTGCAGTTCATCCGCCTTTTTGAGCAGTGGGAAAGGCTGCTTTGGGTATGCTATTTGTCTAAATCAGGAATTGTTGAAATACATCTATGTTGACATAAGGTTGTCTCAGCATTCTGTCTTGTTCTGAGGGTGACGCTATGGAGCGGAGCTAAGGTGTTTGGGTAACTTTAGCTATATATCTGCATACTTTCACTTCAGCCCTGGGTGGCAGGGCTCAGGCTTCAGCTTTAGCCCTGGTCGGCGCGGCCCAGGCTACAGTCCACCCATCCAGGGCTGAAGGCCTTGGGCTTTGTCCACCCCGCCCATTGCGACAGGGCTCAGGCTTCGACTTTGGTCCCTGCTCCTGGGATCATGCAGTACACCTCTACCCCGATATAACGCTGTCCTCGGGAGCCAAAAAAATCTTACCTCTTTATAGGTGAAACCGTGTTATATCGAACTTGCTTTGATCCACCAGAGTGCACAGCCCCGCCCCCCCGGAGCACTGCTTTACCACGTTATATCTGAATTCATGTTATATCGGGCCGTGTTATATCGGGGTAGAGGTGTAATATGCAGTAATCATGCAGGGGTCACAGTACAATGAAGTTTGAGAACCCCTGACCTAAAGCAATACATGCTTTCAATTTTAACTGCAGGTTGAAGGGGTCTTTTTTGCTAGGAAACGCCTTCAGGTTTTTCAAAATCCACAAGCTCTTCCAGCAGCCACCCACCCCTTCTCTTCCCCCTCTTGCAGAACTAATTTCCTAAGAATGAAGGTTCCCTTTGCTCTTCCCTCTCCTCATGAGCTCTGCAAGTGAGAGTTTGAAAGTTCCACAAGAAGGGCTGGAGGTAAATCCATTCCTCCTTAGCATGAGCTGTAGATGTACGAAGGCTCACAAAAGATACATATTCAGTCCTGGACTGTAGCAGACTAATCTACTTTTCCTGCTATCTTCCTTAAAATGCGGCAGCACTATGGAAATCTCCCCCCTCCCAGTCAACTGCCAGCACTGCAAATCCAACCTGAGCTCTAAGAATCAAGGTGTGGTTGTTTTATTCACACGCCGTCATTAATAATAACGTTTCTGCCATTTAAACTTGCTTGCATCATTAACATAATTGTTTATGAGGCAGAACAGATTTCTGTTCACTCTCCCATGGCCACGTTAGCATTGCAGAGCAATCAAGAAGTAAGTAATAGTAACATTTATGTCAGTAAAGTCATCAGATACGACTCGGAGTGTTGCAGGGAGCAGATTTGGTTGGGTAAGATGGCATTATTTTTAAATTGTCTCTTTCTGATCATAAATACAATTCAGTGTGTTGTTTATGGCAGTGGTTCTCAAACTTTTGTATTGGTGACCCCTTTCACACAACAAGCCTATGAGTGCAAACCTCCCCCCCCCCACTTATAAATTAAAACCACAATTTTTTATATTTAACACTATTGTAAATGCAATACGGGAGGCAAAACAGGCTTTGGGGGTGGAAACTGACAGCTCATGACCCCCTGAGGGGTCACAATCCCAAGTTTGAGAAACTCCTGGTTTATGGCTTTCAGTATCCATCTTAATGATACTCAGACTGTAAGTGATCATATGGATCAAAAAGTCTGTAGTAAGTTAAAAATCAATATATATTTTTAAACAGTTATCAATGTACAACTTTGAAGAAAATATTGAAACTCTATCTGAAAAGTGTCAAGATGCTTAGAAAAGCGATTCAGAACCAAAAGGAGTAAAACACAATCAGTAGATAGAGTTGAGAAGTGACATCTAGGGAAGTTTAGATGCATGAAAAGCTGTGGTTGTAGCAATATATGTGAGCTGATTTACAAGTATACTAAATACAATTTTTATTACGAAGTTACACTATAAATTAAATGTTTGGGTATAGACAGACACAAATTGTCAAACGTAGATCTGAAATGCATGTGCAAATCCTGTGGTCTACATTTGCAAATGGGCTCTTGGGTGTACAAAATTATGAACTGTCCACCTAAGTGTTCATATATGCATGCAAATGAGGAATCTGCATTCTAGGAAGCCACTTCTGAAAACTGAGTCCATTGTTTTCAAAACTATGTAGCTCAGCTCAAATGATCTTAACGCAACAACAGTTAATTTGCTTTTTGATGTACAATAGCATTTCCCAATCTCTAGATAAGGCACTAGTAAAATAGATCAATTTCTACCATACACACCACACACTCCTGATAATATGGTCTCTTTCTTCAATTTTGTCTCAGACACCTGCATCACCTAAGCAGGCATCACACAAGAGTTGTGTGAACCCCTTACTTTTATATTAATGAAGGGAGTCACACATTAGTTGATAGCTGGAATAAGAAATCATCTTTTCTGTTGTCTAAAAATATCTAAGTTCTAGAAATGTAGTGAAGGTTCTCTCATCCACCTTGGCCCACTGAATGTTAATATAACTGCCACAATGACTGCAAGTGTTTGGGTGATGCAGATATAAGCCTAAAGCTGTGTGTTGCTCTTGCTCCATGGAGATGCTCCAAATGCTATCAATAGGAGCTGTGTGCAGAGACTGAGCCGTTTAAGTTATCCTTCTAACTACTGTTGCTGGATCCACTTCTCCTTTCAGGACTGTTAAACTGTTTTGTAACCTGTTTTGGGTCTTGTATATGAAAATATCACAGACCTCATCACATTTGACTACCGTCTATAAATGCAAGTACAATGCATCTATGCAGACTGCAGTACATCACACAGGTAGCAGCTATAGAAGTGGTATGGCTGGTTGGAAAATGATTTATGGAGAGTGAATGGGTGTGGGGAAACGGAGTTGCTCAGAGACCAGGATTTTATTATTATAGTGAACATTAAACGTTAATGTGCCAGGCTGAAGAGAGATTTTGAGGCAGAATCTGAAGAGTCAATAGGAAAATTCTTGTGTTTTTAAAGACTTCAAATGTATCAGCGTGTGCACCCTGTGTACAGCATGGAGCTCTGCTCTATGTTGCTGCCTGCGTAGCAGCATGCAAGTTCTCCCATCATCCACCAAGTACAGCTACGTAAGGGCCCATGGAGGCTATCTGATACATTGCACCAGAATGGCTCAGCTGCCTGTGGGAACAGGGAGAATTCCTCCCTTGAGCCCCCCTTCCCTTCCCTATATCTGTGCAACGCATAGCCAGAATCTAAGCTGGGCACTCGGCAGAAGGTTTGTTTTATGTTCCTTTTATATTTTACCTTGCACCAGGCCACAAGATAGAGCACCTTTCTCCAAAGTCTTGCTTGTGCAAGTAAAAGCAACGAAGCATGGCTGTGATTTTGGTGACTTAGGAAGCTTTACATCTCTACAGTAAAAACAATAAACCATATTGAACCAATAAAATACAGTTTGATGCATTTTTAATAAACCTGAAGAGCCTGCTGAACAACCTGGGTTCAGTATCATGTCATCACCAACTACTGCTGCTAGAATAAAGGATCTTTCAGTGTAAATAAGTATTTCCAGAAATTCATCACTTGACCATAACCTTTGACTATGATAAGATGAAATCTAGCAGTACAGGTATCATTTTTATTATTGGTATTATAATAGCACCTACTAGCCCCTTTCTACTAAGCATTGTACAAACACATACTAAGTAAGAGTATATGCCCCAAAGAGTCTACAGTATTATCAACCCATTTTACAGATTGGAAATTAGGGCCCAGAAGTATTAAGTGACTGACCCAAAGCCACACAGGAGGTCTGTGGCAAAGGTGGGAACTGAAGCCAGATCTCTGAATCATAGCCCAGTGCCTTAGCCATAGACCATCCTTCCTATCATCAGTGAAACACATACTTAAAAACTGTTATTTGGATTAAAAGAAAGTTAAACCATTCTGTACAGCATAGTTTTCTGAAATGTCACTGGCGCCCAATGCTGATGTCTCCACAGGGAAAGCTCCCAATGGAGTCAATAGGATTTTTGGCTGTATGAGGACAGCAGTTTTAAGCTCATTGGAGAACACTGCTGTATATTAAATAGCTGATTGTGGGCTTCAAAACCTAGTCTTTAACTCAAGCATTTCTGTCTGAGAAGACCAGCTGAATCACCTGACCTTTTATTTTTAAAACAAACCAGACCATAGGATCTGCTCATCAATTTCATTATTTTATCATCAAGTACACAAAAACTACCCTGGAAGAAGAAAACCAAAACAAACATATTTTTAGTATAAACATTTATGAAAATACCAGTCTCTGATTTTTGTTTTTGGCTTGTTAATGCAGACAGTTTTGTGGAGACAGGAATCTGACACGTGGCCCTTTAACATTCCTCCACTCATGGTCTCTTGTACACTGCACCAAGTTGAAGCATCTCATCCTCACCTTCAAGGCCTTGGCACAGCTCCCTCATCATACATGGCAGATGTTGTCTCCTTCCACATTTTCCCTTTCTTTCCCTCCACTAGTGACACCAGACTTAATGCCCTGTTCCTACACCCATTCTCGTATCTGATCCTATTCCACGCAGGCCCCTCTGTCATTTTGCCAAGCCTTTTCTCATGCAAATTCCTCCTAAAAACCTATTTCTGCAAGCATACAAGAAGTCAACTTATAATAATTATAAAAACAATACAAAAGGCTTTCAATTATCCCCCCTCTAGATGTATCAGTACATCCTGTCTTCCATGTGTCTGCATATTAGAATGCAAATTCTTGGGGGGTGGGGGGGGACTGTCTTCATTTTTGTCATTGTACAGTGCTCAGTATATCATCAGCAATAAATCAATAAAAAAAGTTATTTTAAAGTCTCTCTTTGTATCATATCAATGATCAGGGTGAAAATTCATGTAATTTTACAGTGCAAGTATGAGTTTGGAAGCTCAGAGGCAATCTGATAAAATACCTGCGAGCATGGCAGAAACCATTCCCATCAGAGTCTCAAATAAACTGTTCCTATTTTCTTTCAGAATTTTATTTCTTTTAGCTCTCCAGTTCATTTTTGTTGTTGTTGATATTCAGTTGAAACAACGCTTTGCTCCAGTTCCGAAGTACCAGTATAAGCATTTTTCAATACAGCTATAACAGGGGTGGGCAAACTTTTTGGCCCAAGGGCCACATCTTGGAATTGTATGGTGTGCCATGAATGCTCAGAAAATTGGGGTTGGGGTGCGGGAGGGGGTGAGAGCTCTGGTTGGGGGTCCAGGCTCCGGGGTGGGGCCAGAAATGAGGAGTTCAGGGTGCAGAATGGGGCTCTGGGCTGGGGCACGGGGGGGAGGTGAAGGCTCCGGCTGGGTGTGCGGGCTCTGGGGTGGAGCTGGGGATGAGGGGCTTGGAGTGCAGGAGGGTGTTCCAGGCTGGGATCGAGGGTTCAGAGGGCGGGAGGGGGATCAGGGCTTGGGAAGGGGCGTGGGGAGAGGCTCAGGGGTGCAGGCTCTGGGCGGCACTTACCTCAAGCAGCTCCCAGAAGCAGCAGCCATGTCCCCACTCCGACTCCTACACAGAGCCGTGGCCAGGTGGCTCTGCACACTGCCCCAACCACAGGCGCCACCCCTGCAGCTTCCATTGGCCACAGTTCCCGCCCAATGAGAGCTGCAGGGGCAGCACTTGGGGCGGGAGCTGTATGTAGAGCGGAGCCCCCAGATGCCCCTATGCCTAGGAGCCAGAGTGGGGCCATGCTGCTGCTTCCGGGAGCCGCGTGGAGCGGCCCCCGACCCTGCTCCCCAGCTGGAGTGCGGCAAGCCCCAGACCCCACTCCCCGGCGTGAGCTCAAGGGCCGGATTAAAACGGCTGGCGGGCCGGATCCGGCCCGTGGGCCATAGTTTGCCCACCCCCGAGCTATAATGTAAGTGACACACTGAAAGTCCCAGCTTATTATTTCTGCCTTCTGCTACTCAATTGTTAATTGAGATACTATCAAAACAAGCAAAAGTGCTGGTGCTTAGCTCAAACTTGGAGGAAAATTAGCAGGAGCACAATTGCTGCTTCCTTCACACCCTGGGTCAGTACAGCCAGAATCATTCTGGGAATCCACTTGTTGGCTGGAAGCCAGCACCTGGTTCACCAGATGCCCTGCAACAGCCCAGTCAGATCTGCACACTCATAAGACCAGCCTCAGAGCTTAAATCCATAACTTTGCTAGACACTAGAAATCATGGTCTTAATAAAGACACTGGATTTATGGCTTATTACAACAATCTATAACCCACTAATTGCCTTTTTTTGTCCTATGATTTTTTTGTCCTACGGTGTTAATAGGCCAGTTCACCTTGAATCGTCCCTTAGTTTAGCACAGAGGTAGGTAATAGGCGGACCACGGGCCAAATCCAGACCACCAGATGCTTTTGAATGGACCCTGAAATATTTTTATTTACCTATCATCATTGTTGGGGGGGGGTTGTTTGTTTGGTTTATTTATTGATTTATTTTTTGGAGTCTAGCCCTTCACTACACTTTAACCAAGAAATTTAGACCTGGACAAAAAACAGTTGACTGCCCCTGGTTTAGCATATTCATTCTGTTCAACCTTGCATTTAGCTGGGACACTGGGATTACCTTTCCCAGACCTACAGAAGAGCTCTGTGTAGCGCCAAAGCATGTCTCTCTCACCAACAGAAGTTGGTCCAGTATAAGATCTTACCTCACTCACCCAATCTCTCTAATATCCTGGAACCCGCGCGGCTACACCACACATCCTAGGGCACAGACACCTGGCAGATGAGCTCTCCCTGCACAGCCCTAGCAGGAATCACGCTGCGCTTGGAAGGGAAGTAATCATCAGAGCAGACCCTCCCTCAGGTGTGCGATTTCTCCGGCAAACACATCCTTAGCCGGGCAGCCCCCCACCCCCTTCAAGAACCCCAGTACTAATGGCGGTCAGTTCTGCCTCCCGCACCGCTCCACCAAGCTGCTTGTCACACTGCCCAAGGGGCAGCTCGCCCCGCAGGGGACTCTGACTAGCCCTGGGACACGAACCCGCAGCAGAGGCGAGAACAGCCGCCTCGGGCGAAGGCACCTGACCGAGGGCCACAGCTGGACACACAGCCCCCAGCACCGCGCAAACGCCAGGCTGCAACCTTTACCTGGGGGGAGGGAGGCTCAGCCCTGCTCTGGGCGGCCGGCGTCAGGCTTCACCTGCGGGGCCGTCTTTGCAGGAGAGGCGGGCAGCCGGACTGGAGACCCGCTGATGGAGAAGGCGCCCTACGCTGCCCAGAGACCAGCGTCCGCCGGGCTCGCTGCCTGCAGCGCCGCCTCCCTGCCGGCTGCCGAGGGGAGGAGCCCGGCGCTGCACAGCCCAGCAGACCTGCAGCTGCGTGTGAGCGCCGCCGCCGCCGCCTTTCCCCCGCGCCTGAGCGGCGGGAGGGGGGAACGCGCTCAGCCCTCTCCAGCGGCCGAGACTCACTGGCCCTACTGCCAGTTCCTGGGGAGCTTTGGCCGCTGCCCCGCCGGGGGGACAGAGGCATCGGGAAAGGGCCCGGCTGCCTCTGTAGCACCCCTCAGCGGAGCATGGTGGGACCCAAACGTTCAAAATTCCTGAGTCAGGCTGCCAGGCTCCCTGAGATTTTATTCTTAATTAAAAAGGGACCCAAACTGACTATTCTTTGCCTTCTGGTTTGCGATCGTTTTCAAAGGTTATTTTTCCCCCACACCTGTGCTTTGGAGGGTCTCAGGGAATCACTAGCCTCCAGAGTCCAGAAGCTGGGGCTTTAAGGAAAACCATCAACTATCATAAGATGAGCAATAAAGTTACAGGGGGCAGCACCATAGCATTTTCCCGTCGTGGAAGTCAGGAACTGTGTTAAGGGTGGTTCGCTCTAGCCATACTGTGGTAGCATACAAAAGCCACATTGTTACAGACACTGTTGTAAACGCATAGTCAGACAGACTCAGCTCCTCAAAAGGTATTTAGGCACCTAAATCCCACCAATTTCAATGGGAGTTTGGTGCCTAAATACCTTTAAGGTCTGGACCACAGTCTCTGCCCTGAAGTGCTTACAACTTTAATTCCATGAACCTAGAGAAAGAAAGCTCAATGATCTGCAATGTCCTTAATCTAACTAGGAAGTGATATATAAAAGTTCTTTTAGGATTAATCTATTGCTATGTTAATGTTTAAAAAAAATATTGCTATGTTTGTATGCAGTGTTATTGTAGCCATGTTGGCCTCAGAATATAAGAGAGACAAGGTGGGTGAGGTAATATATTGTATTGGATCAACGTCTGTTGGTGAGAGAGACAAGCTTTTGAAATAAAAGATATTACCTCACCCACCTTGTCTCTCTAGTATGGCTGTGCTTGTAATTCACGCTCTAGGATGGTACCACTGCCCTCTACTGGATGGATTCACAAGGCATGAGGGATGCCATAGTCCAGGGGTAGGCAACCTATGGCACGTGTGCCAAAGGCTGCACACGAGCTGATTTTCAGTGGCACTCACACTGCCCGGGTCCTGGCCACCGGTCCGGGGGGCTCTGCATTTTAATTTAATTTTAAATGAAGCTTCTTAACCATTTTAAAAACTTTATTTACTTTACATACAACAATAGTTTAGTTAAAAACAAATATAGTTATAAACAATAGTTTAATATTTAGTTTAGTTATAATGTTTAGTTATAAACTATATAACTATATTTAACTATAATATTAATAAACAATAGTTTAGTTATATTATAGACTTATAGAAAGAGACCTTCTAAAAAAGGTTAAAATGTATTCCTGGCACACGAAACCTTAAATTAGAGTGAATAAATGAAGACTCGGCACACCACTTCTGAAAGGTTGCCGACCCCTGCCATAGTCTGTGTATAGCTAGCAACGTTTCTTTCCTTCTACTCAATTTGTAGGAGGCTGTGCTTTGGGATCAAAGTTCTAAATTCTACACTCGGCCATCACCTTTTGAGCAGCTGGAATGTATAGTGAGAAATGTTCATTCTTTGAATGCCAGAGATTTGCCACACTATTAATAATCATTATATGGTTTGTGCTCTAATAATACAGAGAGCACTACACAAACTTTAATCCTTATGCCCCTCAGCTCCAGTGAGGTGTATAAATATTCTTATCCCCACTTCACAGACAAGGCAACAGAAACAAAAAAGAATTCTTGACTAGCTCAAAGCCACACAGCAAGGCAGTGGTACTGCAAAATATACCCTAGAGTCCAGATAATACAATAGTCTTTTACATAATAATACTTTCATTCTAAAGGATCACATTACATTGTACTTTCCATACCATCCTTGTACAGTGTGTGTATATATATATATGTATACCCTTTGTAGTGCTAATGTGATAAATTATCTATTCAGGTATACACTTGTCAATGTCTGTGGCATTTTCCTAGTATGATACAACAGGTGCAACTACAGTGAAACTTTTGTTAACAGTCACCTACTAACCCTGGCAACCTGTCCTTATGGGCAACGAAATCTCAATCTCCGTTATACTACATTATACAGCTGCTTGTTAGAACTTCACAGAAAATAGTCACTTACATGCCCACCATTAACAGTTTTCCCTGTATTTTTTTTTAAGTCTCATCCCCAAATAAAATGGCCCACTGTGGTGTCATTGAATAGGCAGAATAAGGGATGTCTTAGTTCAGTTATTAATGTTTACAATTTTAATAGATAATAAAATGATAAATAACCTGTTGTCTTCTTGAGTCCGATTGGCTGAATTTTTTGTTCTTGATTCCCTACCCATTTTTAAATGATATCGTATAGGCTATTTTTATTAAAATAATCAAACATTTAGCATAAATTTACATTTTGCAACATGTTTTAAAAGGTTACTATGGTTGTCCTGAGTTTTAGTGTCTTACTTCATAAGTCTTAACCTGAACTGCTGGAAATGCTGATCCTGATGAATGCACAACCTCTTCCATCATGATGGAAGTATTTCCTAAAGAATCTTCCACAGACCCTGTTGTGCCTATCCATGGTGTTGCTCACCTCCCATTCAAACTGCTTGTATTATGTTTTGTTCCTCTACCAGACAAGGAGAAAATGCTCAAAGTGCTCTCCCAGCCTTCCTTCAGACTTGATGTTGACTTTTCCGCAAAGTGGCTGACAGGGCAGTGGGCCAACATCCCCCTCTACACGGTGAAAATTACTTAATCCAGATATTGCTGGGTTATAGCACAGTTTGGTAAGAAAGTTAAGACATGGTTTGGTCCCATCTACACAGGCATGACCAAAAATCATGTGTTAAGCCTATGAGGGCATTAGTCTGTAGTAACCAATCAGCCCAAAGGGTAGAATTTATAGTGTAGCTTGGAGCAAAGGTCTGCAGAACTGGGAAAATGGTTCCTTACCAGGCGTGTATTTATATTTTTATGTTTCTTTCACAGGACCTGTTATTCCAACAATACACACAGATGCTAATGTGACAAGTTCACTTTGCTAGAGGTTTTGTTACCGTGGTCTGTGGGAGCCTCCCTTGGAATTAAAAAAAATATATATTATCTGGAACGCAATTGTCTTCCTTTGGTTCCTTGCCTGGGAGAATCACTATAAACCTGCTGCATATGCAATATTTCTTTCTCCCATGCTTACAATGCTCTCCCTATCGCAGTGTGCCGAGTGCCCACTCTCTTCATTCAACTCTCTCCTGAAACCTCACTTCAGCAAGGTTCACAATATTAACCTGCTGACTGAAAAGCAGCGTATGTACTACCAGGCTCAAGGGATTCCAATCTATTGTTTCTGATCTTTGTGGGCCTTTCAGACTGCCAGCCCCTTGCAGCAAGGATGTCTGCATTTAGAACAGCACTTGGTAAGCTGTCTGCGTGCATGCATAAATAAATAAAACATTCTGCATAGAAAGCAGCTACAGAATTAGGTCCAAAATTGTCTGTGTTAGAAGCAAGAGCCACACATCACACATTAAATTAATTATAGAAAAGTTGTGACCAAGAATGTTGGTACACTGGAGGCTCCTTGCTAAGAACATGAGGTCATTACCAGACTCAAATTATATAATGGAAGGCTCAAGCTTCTCATTTATGGTCTTCTCACTAGATGCCCTCAATGTAATTATTGGCTTACCTGCCCATCATTTTCTTTTATTTAAAAATAAATAGTTTTTGCCATCCCTTTTAAAGAAGCAGACCTATCACTCTGCTGCAACAAAAATACAGCTCAGAGAGGCAGCCCTGCCCCACAGGGTTTGAACTGAATCTCTGAAGGAGATCAGAACAAGGTGATGTACTCACTGTTTGCAAGGCTAGGAACCTTGCCCTCCACAAGGAAAATAAACCTGCCTTCAGAATCTGCTGACTGTCATTCGTTCCTCCATTCTTTGTAGCTTAACACCAAGCTTGTCACTTCCAGGGCTCTCTGGGCCAAATCCAGGGTACAGTGAGGTCCAATGGCAAAACACCCCATTGACTTCAGTGGGACCAGGATGTGATCTTGCATACTGGTCTTTTAGATGCGCTTTACAGACAGCATACAGAGGGATCGCTTCACTGCCATTGAAATCCAGCCACCCCTCTTCTGCAAGCAATCCATCTGGCACCTGCACACTTCATTAAAATTTATGAAGCAAGTGAAGAATTACTTATACAAAAGAAGATCTCTTTTCCCTTCCCCCCTCCCTTTGCAAAAAGTGCTATGGAAACTTTCTTGAAAATAAGTGCTCAGGATCTTTCATTTACATCTCATCTCCAACAGTACAGTGGCCTCTAGCATTAGGCTGGGACATTGGTTCATAACTGAATTAGAGAGAAGTGTCACTTAAGCCCTGATCCTACAAACACTTGAGCACTTGCATAAACTTTATTCTTGTTAGCAGTCCCAGTGAAATCAATGGGCCTACAAATTGCCAACCCAAGCATTTAATTCTCACGGTAGAAAAAAAGTCAGAAGATTGGCTTTAAAAACATTACATTTTAAAAATAATTACTGTCTCTTTTGCTTTGTCTTCAGTTTTTGAGCTCTCTCTCCACAACTATGAGAGCAAAGGTACTGCATCAGGCATATCAGAAGGCCAAAGAGAACAACAGATGAGCTAGTGCCAAGCTGTAGTGAAATATCAGCTAAAATCACCTCTGCCTGTGGAAAATGGTGCCAGTATTCAGTCCCAGTTCTCTATACTCATAGCTTTATGCAATTGAACAATTCCCTCACCTCTGGCAGGCCGTACTCACCATAGCTGGCACTGTGAGTGACACCATGCAAAAGCACTCTGAAAGAGAAGTGACAATCAGCATGTCTTGTTTAAAACTTTGGGGGATCAAGAGAAGGGAGATTATACTAACAATGGTACCTCCATAGGTGTGGGCACGGGGTATGCCAGGTGTGCCTAGGCACATCCTAATGCCCTGCGCTCCGGCTGGGAAGGCTGCTCCTCCCCGCTCCCCTCCTCAGCTGTTTGCGGGGCAGGCTCAGATCAACTGCTCCCTGCTCCAGCAGGGGCTGAGTGAGTCTCAAAAAAAAAAAAAAAAAAAAAAAAAGCCTTAGGGTTAGGTGTAGGTGGGAGTGCGGAGCTATCAGCAGCAGCACAGCCAGCCCCTGCTTACCTAGGGCCACCCCGCACCTCTTGGGCTGGTGGCCATGGCGTCCACGTGTATGGCTGCTCCCTGTCAGCCAGGCTCGACTCCGGCCACAGCAGGCAGCAGATGACCCACGGGAGCTCAGCTAGGCTAGGGCTGGGTGCAATGGGAAGAGAAGCTCCAGATACTGGCAGGAGCCATGCGGGGGTGGGGGAAGAGAAGCCCTGGACAGGGCTGGAGCCATGTGGGGGGAGGGAGTGGGGCTGGAGGAGAAGCCCAGATCCTGGCAGGAGCTGCACTGGGGGGGGAAGGAGAAGCCCAGACCCTGGCAGGAGTGGCCCTGGGGGGAGGAGGAGAGGCTCCACATTGGGGTAGGATAGCTCAGTGGTTTGAGCATTGGCCTGCTAAACCCAGGGTTGTGAGTTCAATCCTTGAGGGGGCCACTTAGGGATCTGGGGCAAAATCAGTACTTGGCCCTGCTATTGAAGGCAGGGGGCTGGACTTGATGACCTTTCAAGGTGCCTTCCAGCTCTAGGAGAGAGGATATCTCCATATATATATTTAGGAGCTGTTGTGGGGTGGGGAGGAGAAGCCTGGACCCCAGCAGGAGCTGCACTCGGGGGGTGGGGGGGAAGAGGAGCCACACTGGGGCAGGGAGGAGAAGCCCTGGACCCTGGCAGAAGATGTGGGGTTGAAGTCCCCGTCTCAGGGAGCCCCAGCCACCCTAGTGGCAAAAGTTGCAGGGCTGAAGCCCTGACCCCACTCTGTGTGGAGCTGGCCCGAGCCCCTCTGTCTCCCATCCCCGCTGTGGAGCTGGGGCTGTGCGCCTCCGTGGGGAGGCTAGGAGCCTCATCTCATGGTAAGGGGTCCAGGGCCAGGGGGGTTTGATAAGGGGTGGGGGCAGTCAGGGGACAGGGACCAGGGTGGGTTGGATAGGGGGTGGGATCCCGGGGGGGAGGGGGGTTAGGGGCAGGGGGTTTCTGGAGGGGGCAGTCAGGGAGCAGGGAGGGTTGGATAGGGCATGGGAGTCCTGTAGTCTGTCAGGGGGCAGGGAGTTAGGGTGACCAGATGTCCCAATTTTATAGGGACAGTCCCGATTTTAGGGTCTTTTTCTTATATAGGTTCCTATTACCCCCCACACCCTATCCCGATTTTTCACACTTGCTGTCTGGTCACCCTACAGGGAGTGGATAGGGGTCAGGGCACAGGGAACAAGGAGGGTCCTGGGGGGGGAGACAGTTAGGTGTGGGGGTCTCTGGAGGGGGATGATCAGGGGACAAGGAGCTGGGGGGGTTGGATGAGTTGGGAGTTCTCGGGGGGCTGTCAGGAGTGTGGAGAGGGGTTGGGGGATGCAGGGAGCGGGGGGGGTGTATGGGTCGGGAGTTCTGGGGGTCCTGTCAGGGAGCGGGGAGCGGTTGGATAGCCGTGGGTGTGGATAAGGGTTGGGGCAGTCAGGGGACAGGTAAGGGGTAAGGTCCTAGGGGGGGCAGTCAGGGGACAAGGAGCAGAGAGGCTTAGATAGGGGGAGGAGTCCTGGGGGGCAGTTAGGGGCAGGGGTCCCAGGATGGGGTAGTCAGGGGACAAGGAGCAGGGAGGGTTGGGAGTTTTGAGGGGGGCAGTCAGGGGGCAGGAAGTAGGAGGGAGTGGGTGGGAGCAGGGCTAGGGCGGGGCTCCCTGGGTGCACACCCTAATGAAGTGGGCTGCGCACACCTATGGGTACCTCTGTTTTATCTGTAGCAGCGGCCAATGCAGCTTTGAGGGGTTCCCTCTCCACACCCGTGGAATGCCCGAGCCAGGTAAGGAGAAAGACGATTCTGGATGACATGTTCAGTGAGATCCTGCGAGCCAGTGCTGCATCAGACTGTGAACAGAAGGCCTGGAGGATGAATAATGCAGACTGTATGTAGAAGGAAAGAGCAGACAGGAGAAAGGCTCAGGAGTTGGAGAGGGACATAACGTACCAGGACATAATGGGGTTTCCTTCAGCAGAAAACACAGATGCTTCAGACTATTGTGGACCAGCAAGTTCAACAATCCTGGACTCACCTCCCTTTGCAGCCCTTGGAGAACTCCAGGATAGCATCTCCCTCAACTTTCCATGTGGCATCAGGGACTGCATCCCTGCTCCTACCACTCCACACCGGGGGGGATGTTAAGGACAAATCACAGCTTCACATACATTGACCTAAGAGGCCACGGCTGATGCATGTGTAGCTAAAATGGACACGAATGTTCCTTCCCTTTCTTTAAGCTCTGTTCCATAAATTAAAGTTTTAATGTCTTTTCTTTTAATTTGCACAGAATTTTTTTAAATGTTTTTGTTACTCAATAGAACTCGATTGTTTGGAAAACAAGTCATTTTTATAAGTTCCCAACATATGCTGCAGACTACTTGGTGGTATTGAAAGCACCAACTTATTTGCGATTGTATACTTTGATACTACTCATAGGATCAGTGACACTCTGTGTAATAATCACAAATGTACAGCAAACACCACAAAATTAATAGATGCATTGTCAGTTTTATATTCATAGATGTACACCAAGCACCACGCAATTCCTAACAGGCCCCCAAACTGCAAGGCCTGGTAGAGCATAGTACACCACAATGCATTACTGTGGCTCTCTTAAAGTGCTCTTTTAGAGCCTCTGTGAGCCGTATAGCTCTGTGCTGAGCTCTTCAGATAATAGCACTTGCATCTGACTGATCAAACTCAGCAGACAGCCACTCCACCCCCATCTTGCAGCTTGGCAGCAGCTTTTCACCATTTGCATCACAGATATTATGCAGGACACAGCAAGCAGCAATAACCATTGGGATATTTTTCTCACTGAGATCCATTCTTGTGAGTAAACAAGGCCTGCATCCCTCCAATCTACCAAAAATGTATTGAACTATCATTCTGAACCTGCTGAGCCAGTATTTAAGTCTTTCCTTGGTGCTGTCGAGGTGCAGGTGTATGGCTTCATGAGCCAGGGTAGTAAGGGGTAGGCTGGGTCCCCCTAGGATCACTATTGGCATTTCAACATCGCCACTGGTAATCCACCGCTTGGGAAAGAATGTCCCTGCTTGTAGCTCTCTGAACAATCCTGTGTTCTTAAAGACGAAGCCTTCATATATATTTCTTAACCATCAAACACTGATGTCAGTAAAGCATTCCCAGTGATCCACCAACACTTGCATAACCATATAAAAATAGCCCTTGCTGTTGATGTACTCTGTGGCAAGGTGGTCTGGTGCCCAGTTAGGGACATGCATGCCATCTATTGCTCCACTGCTATTCAGGAACCCCATTGCTGCAAATCTATGCACTATGTCCCACAAATGGCTAAGAGTCACAGTCCTGTATAGGTTTCAGAGTAGCGGCTGTGTTAGTCTGTATCCGCAAAACGAACAGGAGTACTTGTGGCATCTTAGAGACTAACAAATTTATTTGAGCATAAGCTTTCGTGGGCTACAGCCCACTTCATCGGATGCATGCAGTGGAAAATACAGTAGGAAGATATATATATGTGTGTATATATACACATACATACACACACAGAGAACATGAAACAATGGGTGTTACCATACACACTATAAGGAGAGTGATCAGTTAAGGTGAGCTTTTATCAGCAGGAGAGAAAAATAACTGTTTGTAGTGGTAATGAAAATGGCCCATTTCCAGCAATTGACAAGGAGATATGAGGAACTGTAGGCGGGGGGAGGGAAATAGTTTTACTTCACATAGCAGCAGACAATTAATGGCCCTGCATGCTTACATGACAAATGACTCCGACAATGGATTTTCCAACACCAAAATGATTTCCCATTGATCAGTAGCAATCCAGCATTGCAAGTTTCTACAGTGTGATCACCACCCACTTCTTGTCAGTGCAGCTCTCAATCTGGTGTCCCTGTGCTGGAGGGCAGGCAAGCTCAGCACACAAATCTAGGAATGTGGCCTTGTGCATCTGAAAGTTCTGCAGCCACTGCTCGTCATCCCATAGCTGCATTATGATGCGATCCCAACAGTCAGTGCTCATTTCTTGGATCCAGAAGTGGTACTCCACCCTTTGTACCTGCTTCATGTATGCCACCAACAACCTTGAAATGGTTTGTCCCACAGCAGTCTGCCCTCCAGGAAATCATCATGTTCCCACAGCTCTTCTTGCAGCTCTGAAAATATCAGATGATTGTGCATTCTGTGCTCACAACGCTAACAACAATAGGGCAGAGCTCCACAGGCTCCATGCTTCTGTCAGAGATGTTGGACAGTGACAAGTCCCACACAGGTTCATGCAATTTTCAAAACAGGCATGAAAATTATGGGATAGAGATGGCATTATGGGGTAGAGAAAGTTGCATGATGGGAACTTGACCCCTCATTCCAGTCACCTTTGTGCAACTTGTTTCTGCCCAACTATGCATTGCCAAAACTTCCCAAAAGTCAGGGCGCTGGACAGTGGAAAGTTGCACATTGGGATACCTACCCCTGGTGCATCACAAAAAGCACTTCTGTTAAGTACAGTCAGTACCAAAGCAGGTATACATGCGTGCAAGTGATATACTAACTGCAGCAGCTCTATGCCAATGCGACTTGTGTCAGCAAAAGTATGCAGTGTAGACATGCCCTAAGTATCTTCAAAGGGCTCCCAAACAAATGCTGACCATATTTATCTCTGCTTAGCATAGGCCACAGCTCAAGGTTGTTTGCCTGGAGATAATATAGATTTTAGCATTAGTAACTCAAAAGTCTTTTCCCCAATTTAAAATATTTATTTATCACATGTAGATTCAGGATATTTGATAAATACACTGCTTGCAGTGTTCCTGGCATCAAGTTACCTGAGTTGTCATGCAGTTAAATGTAATTAATTAATGTTTATTTAATTTTTTCATGCTATATAGAATGTCTTTTTACTGCACAGCAAATATGAAGTAAAGGTCATTCATATCTGTTACTCTCATAATACAGGAACTGTGTGTCTCTATTTAGAGAATAACAGCCAAGGAAATAAAGGTGTCACATAGCAATATTTATGTGGGTGAACACAAGAGTTGTTGACTCCATTTAACAGGCCAAGTTTACTGGACAATCCTTTTATTATGCAATTTTGCATAAAAAAATTATGCAGCTTGATTGTGTCTGCTTTTTTCTTTGATGCCTCTTATGAAATAACCCACATAATTTAAACTGAAACTTTTGATCTGCTGAGTTTTAATTGATTCAATTTGAAAAAGTAAATTGAATCCTTATTCAAAATTATTTTTTAAGATAGTATTACATAATCAAAGTATCATTGTGAGCCAGCATGACAGGATCATTTCTTCATCTCATGAATGTTGCACATTACTCCAAGAAGGAGACTGCTACAAGTAGGGAGGTCATTCTTCTCTTGTGCATGAGATACAGACCTAATTTGTTCCAAAATGAGAACACGTTGGGAATTAAAAGATGCAACACAGAGTGCTCCAGAAACAACTCTCATCAGAGCAAACCTGTTCATTAAAAAGCACTACCATTTTAGTCATCCTTCATCTGGCAACTGTTTGCACAATTTGTGACAGGTCATGTAGATGTAGGGTTTTTTAAAAATCCTACTCTTCTACAAAATCCAGGAAATACTTTATTATGGAAATGACAGAATATTTGTGTGCCTGCATTGCTAAAAAGCTCACATGGGAAGAGTTTTGAATCAGTTTTGTTTTAAACTGAGTTGTACTCACTTCTTAAGACAGGCACAGCGAGAGAGTGCTCCTTCATAGAGACTGTACAGGAATTTCACCATATTTTAAATATTCCATTGTCTTTCTGTAATAAAAATATAGTGTACCCCTATAGAATTTAAAGCCTAGATATCTTTTAGTAACCACATGTCCAGCTAATTTAATTCTTTTAAAGGTTTATGTTGAAATATTGTATAATACCCTGCCTGAATGATTATTTCCCCCAAATTCTCACCCTACCCAATAGCAGCAGGCTGTGATTGTAGGCCCAGGGGTTCAAAGGCTCTGAAGTTCCTGTCATTTACAGCAGAAGATTCTGTTGCAACTCAAGAGAGAAACAGTAGCGTACAGAACACTGCAGAAGATAGTGATTACGTACACAAAGGTATTAGGTGAATGTATGATATACACAGGTAAGGGCGATACTGTAGCTGGAGGTTAACTGCCAGCTCAGACAAATGTACATGTGTTAGCTTTGATCAAACTAGTGCACTAAAAATAGCAGTGTAGCTATGGCAGTGCTAGACATCCAAGTACATACATATGATCTTTGAAAAAATTCTACTCGTGTGGCATGAGCGATTGCCTGTGGCATTATGGCCACACTGCTGTTTTTAGTATCCTAATTCGAGCAAAGCTACCCCACGTGCATCTACCCATCTGGAAATTAATCTTCAGTTGCAGTATAGTTAATAGTTCTGATCATGTCTGTGCAACATTAAGAGTATTTTGATGTACAAACAGCATTCTAGAGGTATGATGCCCACATTGGTGCTACTAGAGACAAGTCTCTAGTACAGATAAACCTTTGTAATATAATGCTGATGTTTTTCTGTGGGGGCAGATCAGGAAAAAATTGTTCTCCAACAATCAAAAAAGTAGATACCAGAGAACAATAAACTGCATTTTTCACTCAGGGAATGCCTTATGTCTGCTTCATCATGCTCCGAGGCTACCTGAGGATGGACCCCAAGTGAGAGTGGCCCCGAGTTGGATGTAATGCTCCCAGATTTGGGTTCGTCAGGCTGCCACTTGGTAAAGCTCAAAAGCCAGCAAACCAAACTGAATGTGAGAGATTTTAAATCCAGGACATGAGGTTTATGGCACCATTATTAATAGAATTATGTCCCGAGAAGAGCAGGAAGCAGAGGGAGGTACTCCAGGAATGGGGGTGGCTGATGTAGCTCTCCACCATTAAAAATGAGTAATATGGCTTCACTATACTTCACTCCTCTGCCACACCACTGCTCTCTTGCCAGCAACTGACCTACTTGGTTTACCTCAGAGCTGGTTTTGGGCCTTGTCTCTCAGTCCACACCGGTTTGCTACAAAACCAAGACTAGATTATTCGAGTACATCAAAATGTGAATAAAGCTTCAAGAAGGGGGGGGCCTCCCATTCACCCAGAGACAGTGGTACCATCTCCTGTTCTTACTAGAAATTCAAACCCAGAGGCTAAGAAGCTCTGGTTTCTCATCCTTCAGCCACAATGCCCCTAAGCTTTCCCTTTTGTCAGCGTGGAACCTCAGACTCTCCATTGCAACCCTGTGATGAAGACAAAAGGATGATGAACTACCCGCACCTCGCCGAGTCTTTACAATTTCATGCAACTTCCCTGAAGCCTCCTTCCACCAAACCAAGTATCACAATGTTGAGAGCCACTATAGCTGACACAGAACAGCAGTCATGAGTGAAAAGAAAACACCCCTCTGAGGCAGTATTCAGAGAAAGAAAGCAAAGGAAGCTTTTCTATCTAAGCAGGAAGGAGCTCTCCTGAGATACATAGACACAAATGTTCATGGTGAGGCTTCCTGCCCCAGTGATGGTGAGGCTTCCGGCCCCAGTGACGGTGAGAGTGATGAGGAGATGCCAGATCTTCCACTTAGTCAGAGTGCAGGTGACCTGGCCGCTACTGCAGCATCCATATCTCCATCTCAAATGGACATAACCATGCACATTCCTGAAGAAAAGTGTAGATCAGAGATGAGTGTGGTGGAGGCACAAGAAACAGCTGCTGCTGAGTTTAGTTCCTTAAGTCCAGATGATCCCGTACTGTGGACCCACTTGAGCAGTAGCCTGAGGGACTTCCTTGTACTGCATAGGCCACAGCAAGTGAAAAACTTCATGTTCCCCAAAGACAATGAAAATAGAAGTTCCCATCCAACACATTACTGGTGTGAAATCCCCAATGGTGACAAAGTGGAGAGGCCATGGCTTATGTACTCAAAAACCCAGAATGCTGCATACTGTTTTTGGTGCAAACTCTTCCAGTCTAATGTTCCAGCCACACTGGGTTCTACAGGAACAAAGGACTGGAAAAATCTGGCTAGAAATCTAGCATGCCATGAGGAGGCAGCAAATCACCAGAGAGAATTCCATAGCTGGAAAGAGCTTGAGATGAGACTAAAGTTAAAGGCTACCATAGATGATCAGCATCAAGAGAAGACTGCATCACAGTCTCTTTACTGGCAAAATATTCTGAAAAGGCTCATTGCCACTGTGAGAATACTTGCTACCCAAAACCTAGCACTGTGTGGCACTTCAGCCGTATGTGCCAACCAATGAAAACTTCCTTAAAATTGGGGAGCTGATGGCTGAGTTTGATGCTGTACTCCAGGAGCATCTAAGAAGAGTCACCACCCAAGAAATGTAAACACACCACTACCTTGGAAAAACAATTCAAAATGGGATCATACAGTTACTGGCAACAAAAGTCAAACAGAAGATTGTGGCAGATCTGAAGTCAGCAAGATATTACTCTGTTATTCTGGACTGCACACCTGACATCAGCCATACAGAACAAATCACTTTAATGGTGTGTTTTGAAACAACAGAACCTAGTGAAAATGTCCCTGCAATGGTGACTGTCAGAGAGCATTTTCTAGAATTTATTGACATTGATGATACTACAGGAGCTGGTATGACAAATGTGCTTCTTAAAAAGCTGGAAGATACAGGAATTGCGATAGCGGACATGAGAGGTCAGGACTACGATAATGGTGCCAACGTGAGAGGAAAGAAAAGAGGAGTGCAGCCACGGATCCGAGAGTTAAACCCTCGAGCTTTTTTTGTCCCATGCAGTTCTCATTCATTGAACTTGGTGGTCATTGATGCAGCATCAACTTCTAGTGAGGCTGCTGAATTTTTTAAATGTAATTCAAAGCATTTATATATTTTTCTCTGCATCAACTCATCGTTAGCAAATTTTGACAACATCTGGGGACATCCTCTTTGACACTGAAACCACTGAGTGCCATACGATGGGAAAGTCGAGTGGAGGCGATAAAGCCTATCAAACACCAAATTGGGAAGATAGATGATGCCATAGTTGCCATTATGGAGGATAATGCTATGACAGGAACTGTTCGTGGAAGAACAGTGGCAGAGGGAAATGGAATCACCAGAAACATAACTTCAAATTTCTGTGTGGCTTAGTGTTGTGGCATGACATACTGTTTGAAATAAACGTTGTAAGCAAGAGACTCCAAGGAGTTGACCTTGATATATCTGGAGCAATGGAAGACTGGACAAAGCAAAGTCATACTTACAGTCTTACCTGTCACATGAGGGATTTCAAAACGTTCTGAAGAGTGCACAGAAGTTGGCAGAGGAACTTCACACTGAAGCTGTATTCTTGAATGGGTAGGAAAATAAAGAGTCACCAAAGAAGACATTTTGATTACGAGGCATGGGATAATCCCATGAGATACCCCAAACAATTCAAAGTTGAATTCTTTAACCAGGTACTAGATTATGCAATACAGTCAGTTGAAGAACATTTCATGCAGCTCAAGGAACACAGCAGTGTATTTGGGATGTTGTATGATATTCCAAAACTCCTCACTATACCTGAAGAAGACCTACACCAGCAATGCAGGACACTAGAGACAGTGTTGACACATGATGACATGCGTGATATTGATGCAAGTGATTTTGGTGATGAACTGAAAGTTCTTTCAAGATATATTTCAGCAGGATCAACTCCAAAGGCAGTTCTGGAATATATGTGCACAAATAAGATGACCACCCTCTTTCCAAATGCTTTTTTTGCTCTGCGCATACTTCTAACACTTCCTGTAACAGGTGCCAGTAGAGAATGCAGCTTCTCCAAGCTGAAGTTAATAAAAACACGTCTATGCTCCACAATGACCCAATCCTGCTGGTCAGCCTTGCAACCATCTCAATAGAGCATGAGCTGGCCCAGACTGTGGACCTTCAGCAGGAAGCAGTTCAAATCTTTGCAACCAAGAAGGCACGGAAAGCACCACTTTGATTATTCAAACAGATAAAAATGCCAGTGTTTACTATGCAGACAAGAAAAGTTAACTTTCACATGCCTGAACAGCAAATGTGTTACTTAAAATTTTTGAACAAGGCATTTTAAGTTGTTAGTTCTCCTTTATTGGGGGAGGTAGCAGAACAGTACCATGAGAGGAGAAGAACAGGAAGGCAGAATTGAGACCTTTCAAAGTTTTGGCCCAAGCAAGGGGGTATAGAGGTGTCATCTGAGCTCCCCTCCTCAGGTGCCAAAATGTTGTGGGCTGGTTCTGCTAAAAAGCCTAACTAATAAGCAATTTTACTACATCTAAAACAGTAACCAAACATTTATAAGCATTTGATCAAGATACTTATAAACAGGCTAAACCCAGGAGTGCTTAGACCTGTACAGGTTGGCTCTAATGTGGTCATATAAGTATTAGCAATGAACCCTTTAAGAGTTTACTTTTTACACCCTTTAATAAATAAGTGATGTCATTGTCAATTACTGTCTTTAGCTAAAAAGAATTTAAGACAGTTCACCCTAATTTCCAGTCTTAATCCAGCTAAGTTTTACAACCTCCTCTCTTCCAAGGCCCTTTCTCCGCTCCTCCTTGCTGCCCAACCATTTTTCCATTGCATCTGGGTTCACACAGGCTTTAACACTTCCTATATAAATATCAGGTTCCTATTTTCCTCTTCTTGCTGGAAGACTCTTTGGAAGAATGGACTGGGAGAAAGTTATCACAGTAGGTTGAAACTTGAGCTGCATCTTTCCAAGTTTATATCTACCATTCTGTCCCTTTCTCCACTTGCTTGTACTCTACGCCCACATTAGAGAACAAAGTAGCAGTTTGGGGTTTCAGGCCATTGTGGTGACATCACCATTTTACTCCATTTTGCTGGCAAAAGAAACTAGGCCTTAATATTGCTAATTCTAAAAAGAACTCAAAGCCAAAGTTTCTCAAATCACCACCACTGCTGCAATTGCACTGATAAGACATCTATGTGGCAACTACAGGAATTGTTCACACGGAGGAGCAGTAATGTATTTTAAGCTAGCCTAAAGAAGTTTAGCTCCTGTAAACAAGGGCAAACTCGACATAACCAGCTAGCGCTCTAGAGGCCACTGGCAAGTGTTCCATGGACTAGCAGTAGTCCACAGATCACACTTTGTGAAACTGCTCTAGATCAAGCAGCATGATACATCTAAGGTCTTAATATTTGGGTTAAAATAAAAACCCTGAGGCTAATAAGGTAACCTAAGTTGAGCTGTACTTGTGAAATATTTACTTGTGATGGGTTTCAGAGTGCTAGCCATGTTAGTCTGTATCAGCAAAAACCACGAGGAGTCCTTGTGGCACCTTAGAGACTAACAAATGTATTTGGGCATAAGCGGTCATGGGCTAAAACCCACTTCATCAGATGCATGGAGTGAAAAATACAGTAGGCAGATATATATATATTACAGCACATGAAAAGATGGGAGTTGCCTTACCAAGCGGGGGATCAGTGCTAACGAGTCACTTCAATTAAGGTGGAAGTGGCCTATTCTGAACAGTTCACAAGGTGTGAGTATCAGCAGAGGGAAAATTACTTTTTGTAGTGACCCATCCACTCCCAGTCTTTATTCAGGCCTAATTTGATGGCGTCCAGTTTGCAAATTAATTCCAGTTCTGCGGTTTCTCATTGGAGTCTGGTTTTTTTGCTCTGCAAAAAAAGAGAAGTCAGTCATTGAGGAATGCTTGCTTTAGTAAAATGGGGGTGGGGGAGGGGCAGCCCCACCCACTCCTTCCTCCCCTGCACTTCAAGTGTCAAAGGAATGAGAAGAGACAAGTTTACTCTTTATCCCCAAACCCAGCACCATTTCCGGGTGCATGAAAAGGGACTTGGCAGCCTCTCTTCTGTCATCCTTCCACATTATCCATCTTTGGGAGGACCAAAGGTATAAGATGCAAAAGCTATTTTAAAGTGGCAACTTGAGAACACATCCCATCAAAAGCCTTCCTAAAATCAGATCATTTTGTATAACAACTGGACTGGTGAAAGTGTATTAATTGTGCATTTCAAGGACATACCAACCTGGTAATACCAAAGTGACCTGCTGGTCCAGGGAGCATGCACATGAAAGGTTTCTTCCTCTTGCCCCCTTTAAGGTGAGAAAAGCTCCACACATTCACATGGTTAAGGTTCTTATAGCTATTTAAAGCCATCCTACTGCATTCTAATGTTTTTGGATTACTAGATTGTTAGGCATAGAACATTAGTCGTAGTACATGCACTTCAGGAAAATTAATGGTATTATGAGAACCTTAGCTTCTCTTTAAGTATGCTTACATTTGCAATCAACAATGCATTAGTGCTTTAAAAAAAATAAGCACATATGCTAGCATACATAAAGAGACCATTGTAGATATTTACTTGTCTATATCTGTTTCAGTCATTTATTCTCTTTTGTTCAGTTTGATAGTCTCTCCCATTATAATGCTAAAATTAGAAAAATTACAGAAGCCCTATTGGTAACAAATAACTCTCATCTTTACAGACCCCCACAGAAAAATGTAAATGTATTTAAAAAAAAAAAAAACAAAAAAGATGGTAGTCTCTCAAATCCTGGGGTAATTTTCAGAACAGACAGCATGAACACAATCCTGGTTAGTAGTAGCTGTGGGTGCAGCCATCACATTAGACACCCCCCAGCCAGCTAAAACTTGATGCCATATGAGGCAGTGAACCTGATTACCACCCAGATACTCCCAGTTTCTGTCAGTGCTGTTGTGTCAGAATAGCAATGGCCACCTGACCTACCATTAGAGAGAAACTCATCTCAAGCAAGATGACATGAATCTTAGGATCGTACAATCTTGTACCAGTAAAAAATTCTATCAAAAGCCTGCAAGGTTATTTTAGTAATCTTCCTAAAATTAAGGTCTCATATCACTAGGAGTACAAGAGAGCCATGCTTCTCCATTAGTTACATATTTCTAATTACACTCTACCTCCACTGTTTTACTTTAGCAAGCTCATCTTTAAGACATCCACAGATGACCAATTCTTCTTTTACATTAAATTTCCAACTCAGGGCTATTGGTTATTCCACCATTTTAACTGCACTTCTTCCTGTGGCTCTGCTATCCATATAATAGCATGTCTTGGAGTTCCAGATACCCGCCTCATAGGCCCAGATTTCTTTACACAGGAGATTGAAGCTGGACATCACCAAAGCTTTCCAAGATGTTTTCCCTATTAAGATAGTAAAACATCTGGCTATTAAGAGAAACTTCCACCTCTGTGACTCAAAATTGCATTCAGATTCACCCACCAGAGGGATCATGTGAGCAAACTTTCAAGAGCACTTCATGGACTAAGAGGCCTGAGTAAAATTACACATCTCACCACCTGTGTGCCAGCAGCCCTTGCAACTCACATGAAGTCTCTAAGGTGATTGAACCTGGATTAATTACTTTAACATATTAATGTTATAATATATTAAATTCCAAATAAAAAATGAAGTCACCATTCAGACACTGTTTCCAGGAATGTTTTTAAAAATAAACTAATTAATTAATGCTTAGGAGTCAAAGTTTTCAGTGTTCCAGTATCAATTGTAACCTCTCTCCTTCACCCTCCCTGTTTAGTATCCATAAGTAAAATACACACTGGCCTGCACATGTTAATGGGTACACAGGCTGGAGATTCAATCGCTCTAAACTGCAAGATACCCAGGATTTTAGCTAAAATCTACATGAACTTCTCATTTTATTTCTGCCACTAATATCTGTATCTGCCACATCGGGCCAAGACACCGAGATCATGTGTATCACCCTTTGTAGCTTCAAATCATATTGTATCCCAGTGACCCTCCAAATCCAGGTCAGGGCAGATGCATGTTAGAAATCAACTTGTGTCCTCACCACAACCTACACACATGCACTATTGACCACCAGAAGCCTCTTGGCAATATAGACCAAAAATTCCCTTCCCCAACACTTGAGAGAAGTTTAAAGGGTGGGTGCAAGGTTATAACAAACAACTCATAAAAGCAATAAGGCAGATTTAAGTGCAAGTGAAGGGATTCAGCTGATATGGGGAGAGTGGCAGGGGAAGGAGCAAAAGTTAATATTGGTGCTGGAACTGTAACTGAGGATTTCCTCACTGAGGAGTAATTTAGTTAGTTTAAAAAAATAAATAAACCTAAGTTGCTTTAAGGGAAAAACTCAATCCAAATAACCTATTTTGCCTAGAATTCTTATGAGTTAGCATTCACTTTTCAAAAGTGAATACATTGCAAGGATTTCAGTAAAGATACTGAACTCAGACTCTTCCTGTACCCCTAAAAAAATGCTTCACTGTTGTCCACTATTTTCTGAGAGAGAGAGAATTGCTTTTTACTAAGATACCAAAGATTTGAACTGGGTAATGAAAAGGGAATGAAAAAAACGCCACAATGCAGTCAAGCTATGTCAAAGTCATACTTGGTTTTATTCCTGTGGCCAAGTACCTGAGATTTGAGATATACCAATTCTTACAGGATTGATGTATATTAAAGTTAAACAAACAATCTTTTTTTTTTTGGGAGGGGGGGAAGAAGAGGAGAAAAGAGGAGCAATATAAAATGAAGTTCATAGACGTATTTGGAGGAACAAAGTCTCACTTTGTACTGATCCACAAGATGTATTTTAGTAGTTAAATAGCTTTGGAATAAAACTTTAAAATCTTTGTGGTCAAAAAATTACATGGAAAGTCTGTCTTGAAAGGGTCCGCTCTGTCATCATTAATCCAGTCTCTTCAAAACACATCCTGCAGGAGTCGTTTCCATTTCCTGAAGCAAAGTAGTATTTTGAAAGCTGCTACAGAAAAAAAGTTATCTGGGGAAAGCTTCGTAGATTTTAAATCCAATGAATTTTCCACAAATATGATGTATGGAATTAGACAGTTAGTTACATGTAGCTTGTTCCGGAACCCTCAAAATACTATGAGTTTTGTTCTCCTCTAGAGAAGTGGCCTTTTTCCTCGTCATGGTAGCAAACAGTGCATCCATCATTCCCAAAACTTCAAGTAGTTCCGCCTGGTAATCAATTTCTTTTTCTATGATCTCTTGGAGTCTTAAGAATTGTTTATCAATGACTGCCGATTGTCCAACCACAGGGAGATAAATATCTGGATGAAGGAAAGTTAAAGTTAGTCTATGTGCGGATATCCACTGGTTCATATTTTATAAGCATATATTTTATTTTTTAAATATATAGTTATTTCTGATAAGACTTGCTTCGTGGCAAGATGGAGAATATTTTAGCCTTCTGAAAAGTTATTGATATATCTTATAGTAACTTTCATGCTAGTAAGCCTGAAGGGGGCTTAAATTTTGTTTAAATGTTTACTACTTGTGGTATTATGCACTGGGAGAAGTTGGGGAAGCTAGTCATACCACACAACTGCATAAAAATAGTGCTGAGGGCATTCAGAGCCTGGGACGGGTGCTCTTCTGTACAATGAACATTAATCAAAGTGAAGTGTACAGTCTGATCAATCATCTGGCAAGAAAAAAATAAAGCTTGGAATTTTCTGATCTCTATTTTGACCACTGGCTTTTTATTATATCAGTTTTAAATTCCACGCTGGGTCGTTAGGCAAAATGTAGAACTTTACTCTTTGGAACAGTGTAAGCTTAGCTTGGATTACTAGGAGTTTCCTTTTGGTACAGTACTTACAGAACATTCATTTGAAGAAGTGGGTATTCACCCACGAAAGCTTATGCTCTAATACGTCTGTTAGTCTCCAAGGTGCCACAGGACTCTTTGTTGCTACTTACCAATAATCATTTCTGCAACTTTTATCAGCATAGGGGCAAATCTTGGCTCAACCACATACCTGCAGAGACAGAACAATTCTTAAAATGCGGGGAGGTGGGAAGGATAGCTCAGTGGTTTGAGCATTGGCCTGCTAAACCCAGGGTTGTAAGTTCAATCCTTAAGGGGGCCATTTAGGGATCTGGAGCAAAAAAAACAAAAAAAACCCACAAACAAAAAAAACCCCACTGTCAGGGACAGTATTTGGTCCTGCTAGTGAAGGCAGGGGACTGGACTCTATGACCTTTCAAGGTCCCTTCCAGTTCTATGAGAGGTATAAAATTAAGATACTAGCCATTTACTCCCACACCACCAGTGTGAATAAACAGTTTCCCTATACGCATGTACAATTTACCACACAAAAGTTTAACCAGACAACTGGTAAAAGCAGTCCAAGGGATGGGATAAACAGGAAGTCACACATGGCAACCGCTCAATGAGGAAAGCACTGGGACTTGGAAAGGTGGCAATTTTCTTTTTAAATACAGGAAGATAAAACACAAGCTTCAGACAACAGGACTCATTAAGGTGGAGTGGGAGGGTTGCAGGCAAAGGGGTAAGAAGGCAAGTTTAAAGAAACCTCTTTTTGGTGGTCTCAGACTTCCTCTAAAAAGAGAGCAGCAAACTTGATCAACATGCATTTTATAAATGAAAGGCAGTGTAGTTACCATATAAGCACAAGTCCATTAAGAACACAGAGTAACTGTGAACAACGGTAGGGGTAAATTCTAAGCTTGTGCCCCCACTGAGGTCAAAATTCCTGTTGACTTCAGTGGGGCCAAGTTTCACTCCAACAGTCTTGAAAGAGGTGTCTGCAGGTAAAAGAGTGGCAAAAGCTGGCAACAAGAAACATCTGCCTGATGAAATAGCCTTGTCAGAGGTAATTTAGGTGAGTGATACCTTATCAAGAAAGCCAGGAGGATGCTAAGTTGTGTTTCATCTCGTCCTGCAAGTGCATTTTTCAGTGTTCCTCTGCGATTTAGCTCCTGCATGACTGCAACTGTAATTTCAGGCGTCCTGTTACGGGCCTAAGTGTATGTAAAGAGTTTAGTACCAGTGCTCATCTTCAACATGAAATGAAACCTACATACGCATAAGCAGGTCTATGTACACAAGAGAGATTTCTTCCCCTTCTAGGCCTGTCTCAAAGTTATATTATTTCATAATATGTAAATATAAATTTCAAATGAAAGCACTGAGTATTGACGCACAAAGCAGTAATGGCCTTACCTCAAGTACTACATCAAGAGCCTTGGATACCTGGAAGCTTTTTAGTAGTTTGTCATACTTTTTCAAGTGACTTCTCACAGGTTTACTGACAAAGAAATCCTCCTAGAATTGAAAGGACAGTTCAGGATAGAGCAAACATGTTTAAGTGTTTTGTTAGCACTAACACTACTTCTCAATTTCTTTATATTGTTTTTCCAGATACTGCAATCTGCTGTCCAGGTGCCTTCTGTTCTTATCAGAGTTCTGGGAAAGTTTTCGGGGGGGGGGGGGGGGGGGGAAATGGTGTATTTGGAAAGTCATGTTAAAAATACAGTTGTCAGCACAGCTAGTTAGATCACTACCTTTAAAACCCTTCATACTAATATCAGATGGATAGATTTTAAAAAATAAGCGCAATTTTTATTTTGAAGAGTTATACAGAATGCAGCTACCACACACGCTTCTTCCTCTCCCCCATACCTGCTTCGGCATGTAGTTTCTTCCTTTTACAAAGGTTCTGTATCCTGGCCGTTTCTTCTTTGGAAAACGTTCTTTGCTTTCTTCGTGTTTTCTGTGTCTCACATTTAGTACCCCATTGGTCATACCTACAACTATAGTTTCATCTTCAGGCTAAAATGAACAAGAAATTGAGTAAGTAACCAAATGTTTTTGCTGTGATGAAGCTTTCCATAGCAGGCAGAGTTCTCAGGTTATATAAACATTGTTAATATATTTTGTATGAATCAGGTCTGATAAAAACCCCAAAGTACTAAGGCCTGCTGATCTAAGCACAATTTTTGGACACACACGGGCATGGAACAACTCCCAGAGGAGAGACTAAAGATTAGGGCTGGTCGTCTTAATAAAGAGATGATTATGAGGAAATATGATAGAGATCTACAAAATAATTAATGGTGGGGGGGAAAAACAAATTCTCTATTTACCCTTTCCCACAATACAAAAACCAGGGATCACCTGATGACAGGTGGCAGCAGGTTTAATACAAGAGGAAGCATTTCTTCACACAATACAGTTAACTTGTGTAACTCATTGCCAGTGAATGTTGTGAAGGCTCAAAGTATACGATAAGTGGATTAAAAAAAGAACTAAATTAGTTCATGGAGAATAAGTCCATCACTGGCTATTAGCCAAGATAGTCAGTAATGTAACCCCATGCTCAGGGCAAACCTAAACCTCTGATTGCCAGAAGCCAAACGGGGTGGATATCTCCAAAACTGCCCTGTTCTGTACACTCACCCTGAATCCCTGGTGCTGACCACTGATGGAAGACAGGATACTGGACTTGACAGACCATTGGTCTGACCCAGTATGGTAGTTCTTATGTTTCCCATGGTACTAAACAGGCTGAGGTCTCTATACGCTGAACCTTGACCTTTGTTTAAAACTGTTAATGTTGTACAGTGACAGGGTCATGTTAGCATCTTTGACTCTTTGGGCTCATATTTATCTAAATACCACAGACTCCCTGAGACTCATACCTCCCTTCCCCTCTGGCCCCCAAGAGATGGCTGTGAGGGGCCAAGACAAGCAGACCTCTGGAAGAGCCAGAGAAGGGGGGAGGGAGGGCTATGGGAAGGGAGAAGAGGTAGTCAATTGATGCCAGACTCTCTACCAGCTATCAGGGTGGCCCTCTGAACTACCACTGCTGGGAGAAGGGAGCTGTGTCTGACCAGCCTTCTCGGCCCCACCAAGCAGAGAATTTGGCTCTTCCCTTGACTCTCAGGCAGGGAAGGTAAAGGGATGGCTTGCCAAGCAGTTCATTCCCTTCCTCCTCTGCAGAAGTTCTGACAGGAGAGCAGCCACAGCTAGCTCTGCCTGCAGTAGGAGTGAGCTGTCAGGCAGCTCCTGCATTCCCTGCCAGGAGGTTGTTTGTCCATAGCTCCTCCTATGGAAACTAGTTTCTAACGTCTCTATCCTTAACCCTTCATCACAGGGGAAGCCTGCATGGAGAGTGAGGAAGGTTTCGGCAGATGAATTGTTTGATTCTATCCATGTCTCCCCAGACCAGATTGGCTCTAAAAGGCTCCTGGTGCAGGTCCTCCCACAACCGCTGACTAGCTTCAACAACTGGTCCACTTCCAGCTGGAGCTGCAGAAGGCTCCCCAACAAGAAAGAGTTCAGCATTCTATACAAAGTGAAGGTCAGAACACAGCAACATTCCCTTCCCAATCACTCACTCCTTGGGGGAGCACACTGCTCAAGACACTCCCAGCTCAGAGTACACTGCTAAGACCAGTGCCAGACTCAGCTGCGGGACAGCATGTTAAGCCAATAGATTGTTATGGCAGCCTAATGTATAATACTCAAAGTCTCCAGGTAATACTTGTATGTGTAGAATTAATTTAGTGATCCTCACACACATAACATCCCTCTGACATTTAGAGATTGCAACAAAAGCTAAAATCAATTATGTAAACCACTTTTTTTTTTAATACACCAGTTCCCAAAGAGCTTAAAAAAATAATTTTTATATTATACTTACAGCCAATGCAAGACTCAGAATTGATGCAGCATAATCAAAGCTGTGGACTACTTTGTAGGAGGTTGTACTGTAAACCTTCACATGCCTGCACAGAAAAGCAACTTATTTACAACTTTACATTTCCATGTCTCAGTCTAGATTCTTTACAGGAATTTCACTTCTCTTACAAATGTCACAGACCCATCTAAAGAGATTTCAATAAATTTTACATAAAAGTTGCTTCATTCTACAACAGATTCTACCTTTACTGGTCTCTTCAGCTCTCTAGCCTGCAGAAAGATTTCATACTCTAACTCTTACACTTGCTGTACCATCAGATAGTTGTTCAAACATCTGGCTCATGGTCCAGACCTGGCCTCCACGATATATTTACGTGGTTGGTCTATAATATGCAGATTCTGCAGAAACTAAGCTTTTATTTAAAATAATATTTCAATTTCTAGCTTTCAAATAACTTTCCAAACATGAACTGAGTGTCATGGTACTACTGCCTTCCCTAGGCACCAAAGGAAAAGCCAGAAACAATGGTTCAGTCATTTGAACCTTTTATCTTTTTAATCTCTTCTTGCACTAGGTACTTCCCTCTGCCGGTTTGGACCCCTCTTGCTAGTGAATTAGAAGGAAATACTCAGAAGAAAGTAGAGGAGATAGTTCAGCAAAAGAGCTCCAAGGGAAACTGTGACCCAATCCAGGGATCAAGAGTAGACAGTAAGGACCAGGGCAGCCACTTTTGGGGGTAGGGAACAAGTGCTAATATGAATAAAGAGTGGGGTGGAGGTTGCCATTTTTGATGTAAGGTGCAAGTGAGGATTATTAGCAAGAGAGGACTCTTATCTACACTGAAATCAGAGGCACTAGTAAGTAAGTATAGCTCTCTTTTCATATTAAAATAGGAGCAATTGGCATGGGGGGGCAATTTAAGTTTGGAGTTTCAGGAAACAGAATAGCAATTTGGTGAAAAATCAGTTTGGCCCTTAGAATGATTTATTCATCTGCCACTTAAGGCAATGGGAATTACGAGTGCACAATTAAAGGTAGAACAAAGCCCCAGAATGTGTTTCAAAGTTACTTGCACCAGTAACTGAAGTATTAGTATGAAAAATATTGCTTTTATTACTTTAGTCTGGTGTTTTCCTAAGTCTACTGCCTTGATCTATAGCAGTCATGACTACAATGTGTTTTTCCCAAATTTAAAAATAACAAACCCCCCTAAAAAAAAAGTTAGATCAAGTGAAAGATACTAACCTGTCTAATGATCCTGAGAGCAGCCTTTGCCCAGAGCTACTGAGGCATAAACAGGTTACAGTTTTATGGTTATTTTTCAGTGATACTAGTAATTGCCCTCCTTTTAGAATGTCCCAGACTTTAACATACCGGCCTCCTATAAACAGGAAACACATGCAAAGCAGTTTTGACATGTACACATTTAAGCTTCTTTGCATAAATTTTCAAGTTAAGAGCACAAAAGAACAAACTAGCAAAAAGTCATGGCTTCCTTTTAACACTAAGTTTACTGCCTCCACCCTTGTCCACTTATGATTATGACGTAAGTACCTGTAAACAAAAACAATTTGAGTTTATATTCTATAGGAGACATGATCTTCCTCTAGAAGCAACTGGGAGAAAAATATTGTATCACTCAGGGTATAGCAGCTGTGGGTGTCAATCGTGGTCTATTAAAGATGTTAAAAAGGAGAAAACTTGTAACTTCCCTCTATAAGAATATTATGGAGGCTCAGTATGGAGTTGGGGGATCTTCTGTTTGTGTTCAAGCAAATGGGGGGGGGGGGAAGACCCTGAAGAAGATGAAGATTCTTAGCTCTTCAGATCAAGGGAGAAAAAGTCACATCTTTCAAGAATAATCTTTGTCCCATGAAACAATTTATCCCATTCTTCCACCCTTGCACAATATTGCACTACGCCAATGAGAGTCAGTTTCCAGTCCTAAAGGTTTCTTGTTTTAGTTGTGATTAACAGCAAGTGGGAGCAGACTACAGAGATGAAGACTCTCTCCTGCTACCTACTCCTTCAGTTTAGCTCTTGGGACAGACAGCAAATTCACTACTATAGTGGGATCTCAGACAGCTGGAACCAGGCCACTTATGGCTGCATGACAATCGAGAGTTCAATCCAATATTAATTCATAACGCAGTAGAAGTGTTCAGCCTTGGTGTTTCAGTCTCAGCAATGACAAATGTGATAACCCGCTCTGTGGCTGCAAGTTAAGGGGGAGAAGAAAGGAAAGAAATTTCATTTTGTTCAAATACCTGCAGAGACTAGAAGACCCCCAGAAGGGAAGAGAAGAACACTCTCCACAGGCTGTCCATGCTCTACAGTCATAACACTTTTTTCTGTCCGTACATCAAATACTTTCACAGTGTGATCGTATGAACCTGAAAAATACCCCAGTGAACAGTTTTAATTTAAGAATCCATAACATTTCAAGTACCAAAAAACCCCACACACTCATCTAAGATAAAATGTTCAATCTCAAACCAAAGTCCATAGGAACTGCTGACCAACGGAAAAGCACTTTGCTTCACAGTTTAAATACCCAGTATCTTACATAAGTGAATTTCCATCTTTCAGATGGTATAAGGATCTCACCTTTAGTCCTGCCAAGACACTGGACCTTACAATCCGTGTCATTCAGATCAGTTTTCTTCCTACCCACCCTTGAATTCATAGGACTCTAGCAGCAAGAATCACAAGAATTACTAGAGCTAGAAGACAATGTTTAATACCATGTAAAAACTTGGAATGTCAGTTTTCAAGTGTAATGAAGCATTACTATAGTCCAACCAGTGGTTTGATAACCACAACTTTACGTTAGATAACTCTTATAGCACAATATAACGGATAGTGTTCTGTGCAAGTGTGCATGTTATTTAATCTAGAATATTATGAAAATATCAGGAAACTCAGTAGCAGTTGGTTCTAATAGCTACTTAAACTGCATTTGTTCCAGTTTTGAAACTTTAACTTTTAGACCACACAAGCCATGTTCACTGGTGCCATCTTTTCCTAAAGTCTTAGCAAAAATTTTCAATTGCATTGATGTATTAGGTAAGTGGAATGCTTACTTACTTATTCTTAAAAACCTCAAGAAATAGTCTAGTAAGTATTTTAGCAGAATCATTAACCTTAAAGGACTAGAGTACTGTTCTACTCACTATGAAACACGGTAGAAAACAAAAAGACAAAGAACTGGCATAAGAGGCAAGCACACTGTCCTACTGTAACAACAAGAATCATCCTGTAAAGATAAATGCTAAGATAATCAAGATTTTAAACAGAAAAATCAGGGAGAGAACACACATGAAAGGCAGGAGACTCCCAGTCCAGGGGAGGGGAAATTAGTGCCATTTAGATGTGGAACCCAGATCAAGAAGAAACTGCTTTTCTGAATTCCTTATAGGAGTCCAATTCAAGACAGATCAGTATTTTACAGAACAAACCTGTTACAAAAAGATCTGTGTTCAGTTTACTTGTACAGCCACATCTCACATAATCCGTATGCTCGCTGTACGACACAATTTCTGTTGCACTTGGAATATCCCACAACTTCGAAGTATAATCGTCAGCACCAGAGAATATACGGTATTTATCAGACAGAAAGTCCACTACGTGTACTGCTCTAGAAACCAAAACGAACAATGTCCAAGATTACTACAAGTACTTCAAACTTTGAGTGCAGAGTTATTATAGGAAAATATGTCCACTTAATCTGAAGTGCTATGATAAACTGACTAACAAAATATCGGCTACTGGAAAATATAGTGCCACAGCTTGCAAGTTAGATACTCCTTCAGCAGTTCAAAGTTTATATTAAAAGCACAGAACACAAAATGTGGGCTATACTGACTTTCTTCTTAGAATATGCATTAATACCACTCCACCCCTCCATCAAGGGCAATTACGTATTGTTTTGTATATAAAGGGAAGATTTAAATACGGTAGGAGCCTAGTAATTCTATACAAAAGTTGTAAGGGATTTTGGTGTGAGTGTTAGTCTGATTTTATCGGCTCTCTGAGCTGTGGTGCAAGTGAAGTATATTTCTTGTTAAGGAGTGACTGGGTGTGGTTGTCAATAAAGCCGGATGCCTGTGTCTGAGTGACACCTATCCCATCCCATTCTGTGACTGGTTGGCCCCCAGCCACAGAATGGTAATATCAGATTGTAACATCATTTAAATGTATTTACATTATAATTCTAGATGTGATATAGGAATATTCCATATAATCTGTGTCTTTTATTTTGGTGCGCCGCTTTAATTAAATGATTCTTTAAATGTAATTCTATTGCAGTTTACTATGTTCTATGTATTGTTTCTTGCTTTATTAAAAACATTGTAACCACTTATTTCTTTTAAATAAATAATTATTTTGTTTTCGAAGAATTTCTGCTTACGTGTCCATAACACCCTGGCAATTCCTTTAGGGCGGGCCACAACCTTGTTTCCCTTTTGTTAAATTAGAAACACTAATGTATGCTAATTTTAATTGGCGCATAAAATTAAGGGTAACAAAACTTATCTAGTTCTTTTTTGAGCCCTGTTAATGTCTTCGCCTTCACAAAGTATTCGATGGTATTTCAAATCATAAAATTTACACATGAGAAAGCTTTTATACACAATGAATAAATCCATGTGGTCTTACTTAGTGTGACCATCAAATTGTCTCAGTGCTGCTCTTCCACTGATATCAAATAGCCGAACGACACCTTCTTCACTGCCAGCAACAAGCAGCCTGCCATCATCTCTATATGTAGCACAATAAGCAGCATCTTTGAAGCGAGAGAACGTTTTGATTGGCTCCTGAGAGTACCGACCATAAATATGGATCTAATAAATAAATAAATAAATAAAAAAAAAAAAAATCACAAATTTTAAATTAGTACATTCTCATACAACACTAATTGAAAAACAAAATAGGACTTATTATGAAAACTTACCCTTGAAGAGGCCGTGACAGCATAATTATGTGGAGGAATTGGAGAGAAGTCAATTTTATTCACTGCACCAAATTCCTTTATTTGAACAGGAGTCTAAATGAATTGAAGTGAGATTAAAGAAATTTAATCTTTATCAAAGATTTTTTTTTTTTTTTTATTAGCAGGAGTCTTACAAAGACATGAAAGCTTGACATGGATACTCTACCATTGTCTAATTTCTAAAATGAATTACAAAATCCTTTTAAATAATTAGAACAGAAAAAATCATGGCTGTGTTTTTAAAAAAAATGAGTTGCCACTCCCAAAATTTTACTTCCTTTTTTTGCTTTAAAAAATTTTTGTTTCTAATTTTATGTTTTAAGCGTTATGTTCTTTCATTACTAGGGAATTTGCCAAAATACAAAACATGTTCATATTGTATAAATATGTACTTTTCAAACACCCATATGTACATTATACCTAAACTGTCTGGTATACATTTTCATTTTTAAAAAGACTTTCTACAATTAACTTATTGTAAATGATTGCCAGTAAGATAAATGAAGGTGACCATATTTTATTAGAGCAAACTGCATATATTAGAGGAAGCAATTTGTGATTCAAGTCAGTTTGGGGTCTTGAAATATTGACTTAAACTCATTACACGAGTAAGATACATACTTGATTTTAAAAACAAGCCATCAGGTTGTCACCTCTACTGAAGCTATTTTGCTATAAAGTGCATAAAGAGATAGTCCAGTTACAACAATGGATAGGAAAGTCTTTTGTTTTTAAGTTTTGGCCATTTATACTGTTGCATAAAATCAAGACAAAAATCTTTAAGCAAAAACTACTACACAAACACTTAAATTATATTCCCATATATTAACTATGCATTCTTACCTTGTAATTCTTCCAATACAAAGTATCTTGTGTGATTTTCTCACCAAGCTTGGGAAATGACTGAACCACTACAGGTTTATAACTAGCCATTATTTCATATAGTTAGGTTCCCAAAATCAGCAAGTGCAGCCCCTGCTGTTATGCTCTCGGTAAAGCAAGTGTGGTATTTCTTTTTTTAAATGCAAGTGCAGCTGAAAAACAAGAGTGTACAATAAATTTTAAATTTGAACCATAAAAAAATGCAAGTGAAATTCCATTATGAATGTGCTGAAATATCTTATCCAGTCTCCTGATTTTAAGTTTTGGGGGCAAGACCAAGTATGAAGGGGACAGTGGGGAAGGTAAGGCCAGGGCATGCAGTAGGTTAATATAGCAGCCTTACATCTAGAGTGTTGAAGCTGGATCAGAGCACACGTGAGCTCACCTTAGCTTCCATCCAGGCTCATCACAACAGACACAGGTCAGTAACACAGCGCCCTGCTCAGGAGATAGATACATTTCAAACCAAGCCTAAGGACTCACTAGTCAGCGCCTGCACAACGCAGCCACTGTGATACCCCCCCCCCCCCGCCTTTCCACGCCACCCCGGCTACCCCCCTCCCCGCTCCCAGCCACTGTGACAGCCCCGCTCCCAGCCGCCACAGCAGGACTCCAGCTTGGCCAATAGTTACGGAGTTGCCGCTGCGGAGCGGTGCGCGCAGTAGCGGCCCCCCGCCAGATGCCTGGGACAGGGGCAGCCCCGTCGCTCAAGCAGCAGGCCCCAACTGGAGGACACGGGACGGGGCAGCCCAACGCCGGTCGGGCCCGGCTCAGGCGGGCTGGCGCCGCGCTCTGCACGGGGCGGGGGTATCTAGGCACAGGGGCTCGTTACCCAGCAGCGGAGCTACAGCGCCGAGCGGAGCAGAACGAGCCAGCAGCTCACCAGCCTCAGGAGGCGGGCGGGAGAGACCGGGGCCCGGCTGCTCTCCAGGCCGAGCGGCGCAGCGCGGCTCCCTCCCGGGCCATGCTGGGGGAAGCGGGGGGCGCTGCTCTCTCCCATCGCGATCCCCACCTCGGAGCCGGATCCTCTGTCCCGACTGGATGTCACTGGGAGAGCTCTGGACGAAGGAGCCCGGACCCGGTACCGCCCAGCAGGCAGAAGTCACGTTGTGTCCCACGGCGGCTACCATCGAGCATCAGGTTGGTCCTGTCGCCAAAGAACTGCGTCATCACTGCTGCGTCACGCAGCGCTGCGCGTCCCCTCTCACACCCACGTCTCTGACCCACGTGACCTCTTGAGAGGCCCAATGAGAAAAAGAAAAAGGGCACCATCGTGTCCAATCGCACCGAGCGTTATTGGTAACGTAAATGGGAACGCCCTTCCGGGACGCGCGCGCCCTTGAGGTTGGAAGACAATTCATTGTTCCGGATCCTGTAAACAGAGAGGAAGTGACGTTACCGAGAACAACAACAACAACGTCGGTAACAGTACCGAGGAGCCGCAGGTGAGAAGGTCCAGCCCCAGAGACCTGTCACGGCTCGCGCCTAGAGCTCCCTCCCCACCCCCTTCTTCGCCGTGCGAGTAGCGGTGACACCAGGCTCGCGGCTGAGTATTAAAGTGGCGGTAGCGGGCCTAGGGTTCGCCCCAGGCAGCGTTGGGTGAGTCTCTGCCAGCGGCGTTGTCTTAAAGGCAACAAAGGTCTCCGGAAATGAAGTGCAACCAGCACTTGTCACGTGCGGCTCTTGCTAGATTAACAGCTGCTTTAGAAGCTGTGGCCCAACGAGTACAACGTTTGTTCTGGGTGTGGATCCCGCTGCCATTAGCTAGTGTCTTCGTCGCTTCGAGCCTCGGGTTTATAGGAGGTCACCGCTTAAAATGAGTGGGAAGCTGGAACTGGAGTAGAAAGTGGTTGCTTGCTTAATAAGCAGGACTCCTAATAGCGATCAGATGACTCCTATACTCAGGATCTGTAGTTGGTATCTGTGAGCTTCTGGATAGATCTTAAGGTGTTGGTTTTTATATATATATATATATACACACTCATAAATAACCTAAATCTAGCCTACCTCCATAATACACTGCTGCAGATGTAATCATTCATTGGAGGCACTGATGCCAACTCCACCTTAGTATAATAACAAAGACCCCAGCACTCTGGACTGCCTTTCTGCCTCCGTGTGAAATAGCTTGGATTTACCATCTTTCAGTGCTTGTTTCATTTGACCTATGAAGAGAGTCAGTAACTAAAGTTCGGTCCAGTGGGGGTGTTAGTATTTAATTGCTTGGGACAAAGGATAAGCTGACTTAATTGAAATTTTTTTTATATAATTTTAGATAATTGTAGGGGGTTCAATCTGGGGAGGGTGCTTTTTTATTTATTCTAAATACAATAAAAATAAAACAAACATATGATTATTAAAAATTCTTGCCATTTTAGGGTCCCCGTGCTTATGTTTACAATCTTTTTCCATTTTGTTTTCTTCCTTTTCCTTCCCACCTCATCTTTGTTCTCTCTGAAAGACTGAGTGACAGAAGACTCTGAATTTGGAGGCACTAAACATGTACTTCTGCACAGTCTAATTTACCTATAGGCATTTTTAGTACTGATCGTGACAGTTTTTGAGTAGCTCATAAACATTACACATTAGGCCTTGTAATATACCTGCAGGTTAGGGAAATATCCTTATTTTACGCAGGCACAGGAAGACTTACATGAGTGACTTCCCCAAGATTACACAGAACTGGGAATGCCCTAACCCATAAACCATTCTTCCTCCCTATAGGATCCAGCACTTGGAGTTTATCATTTTTATTTATTTATTTTGAAAAAGGAGGAGAAGACTGGAGTCCTCAACTCTGTTCTGGTTTAATAATAGTCTGGATTTTGTCCACACAAGTTAGAGATTTGAATTAGCTCTGAATGTATTGCAGTTCACACACATCCCTTTTAGAGCAAATTAGCTGGAAAAGGTTTTCCTAGGTACAGTGAAATGAATGGCCACTTGTTTTACCTAACCCATGATCTGTTAAGATCTTGATTCTGCAAGGTGACGTACAGTACGATAATGAACAACAACTGTTTCTTGCTAACTTACTAATTGGATCCTGTCTATGGCAATTTAGGCTTTGATGTACGATACAATCCTGTGAGATGTGAAGTCACCTAACTCTCATGGGTCAATGAATTATCATGCTTATTGAAATCCAAAAACTTTGTTTAACAACATTGTGTCTAGTCCTGATATCAGAAAAAATATTTTTGATTTACATTTTTGTAAGTCAATTGAGTTATATAATAGTGTAAAACAACCATAAGTGGATCAGAATCAGGCCCAATAATTATGTTGCAGTTTCACTATAAACCAGCAGGCTACACTCAGGATTAGTTTTTTTTCTGAAACACACAGTCATGCTATGGGAAGGGGGGGGGGGGGAAATAATAATACCTAATACTGAAACGGTACTTTTTTTTCTAAACAATTTTTTTTTTCTGTTCAAAGAAAAATTATTTCCTTCTGTATGTAGCCTTAGGCCTAAATCCTACAGTTCTTACTGAGACAAAGCTCTTAATGAAGCCTACAAGATATGGCCCTATGAGGAGATGCTTTTCTCAAGCTGCTTTAGAGCAAAGTTTATGCACTGTATACAGTCAAAAAGATCAAGCTCTTCCCCTCTCCCCCACCCTCGGGTATCTTTAATACAGAAATTAACAACAGAGTTCAGGTTAAGCCTTCTCCTGAGATGTGGCTGATTCTAGGATTCCTACCTCATTAGTGCTCAGTCTTGATTCTTTTTCTCTAGTGAGTCACTTATGTCCATGTGGGAAAAAGTGAACCACCTACCTCAATGAGTCATAAAATGCACCTACTGTAATCCTTTCTTCACAAGTATTCTTCACAAGGGTGAGTGTTTCAGGCAGTCACATAGTAATAAATCAGAGTTTCAAACTACACATTTTCAGTGCTTCCTCAAACCACGTTTTCCATGCAATAGCTGGGGACAGCTAAATGATAGTCAAAGAAGCAAAATCCCTTGCTATCGATAATGTTATGTCTTATTTCTTTGCACTGAGTTGGCTGTAACCTTAGTAATTAAAAGGTCAAATCCTGAAATTCTTATTTAGGTACAATTGTTGTTTGCTTCAATTAGAATTTTGTTTGAATAAAAACTAAATAAAATCTAATACAGATTTTGTGATTTGGCCTGAAGTTTGTATCCATAGTAACATAATTGCAGCTACTTTAAAGGTAGTAGTAATAATGTATTTTTATTTCATTATGAAGTTGTGACATTGTATTCAAACCTTAAGATTATTTGTGTTCAATTGTAGATTGTTCTGAAGTCCAGATCTCTTCAAAGACTGCTTGACTGGTTGGAAATTATGCTAGTAAACCACTACCAACTGGAAACCATGAAGCAACATTTTACATAGTTGAGATTGAAATCATGGCATCTTCAACAAATCTAGATATTGGGGCACAGATAATTGTGGAAGAGTGCACCAGCAGCTATAGTCTGTCTCACATGCCAGACATTAAAGTAGAGCATCAGCTTGACTCCACCACCGAAGAAGGCCCAGCTCAGAGTGTCGCCATGGGAATGAAATTCATTTTGCCTAATAGATTTGATATGAATGTCTGTTCTCGGTTTGTGAAGTCATTGAATGAAGAAGATAGTAAAAATATTCAAGACCAGGTCAACTCTGACCTTGAAGTGGCGTCTGTCTTATTTAAAGGTTGAACTTTATGGTACAAGTTATGTGTGGAGTACCTTACCCTTCCCCCTTCACTTTTCAGTATTTTCTTTGCTGCTTATCCTCAAGATTATAGATCAATTCATATAGTTTCCTAACATTCTAGAGTGGTTTTAAAACTAAAAAGCAAAGTTCAGGATGATTATGCCACTGTCTTCTATTTGCAAAAGATTGCATAGGGAAATATAAGTAGTGCCCATTCCTGTATTCCTTATGCATCCAAAACTCCCATTAAAGTTTGTGAAAATTTTAGGTGCAGGAGGCAAGTTCCATTGCAAATCATGCAAGCTGACTTGTAAAACTATCTTGCCTAGCCTCTTGATGTTTTAATCATTAGCAATTTTCTATAATTTATTCCCTAACATTTCTATTACACATCCAGTTCAAAAATGGTTTAATTCAAAACTCATTTCCCGCCTGAGAGTACATACATATGTATATCTTTCATACTTTTTTTTTTTAAAGCAACAGGACCGAAGAAAAGTCATAAATGTACTTAGACCATGAGTCTACACTGAGGTAGATGTCTATCTTTTTGGAAAAATTAAACTACTCTCACATTGAGAATATAATCTTTTGATGGCTTAGTCCCTAACCCTGCAATGTGTTGCACACGTAGACTCTTGTACCCACACAGTGCCCCACTGAAAGAATTGCAAGATCGGTTGTTAGCTTTAATACACTTTTGGGGAAAGTTTAGAGAGTTTTATCTTTTCCCTAATATTTATATAAACTTTTAAGTTATTTTGTCGCTGACAGTGGCTTCTTTTGATCTTGTTTTATCAGTATGATGCTGCTAGACCTGCAGTCATTGCAATAATTGCCTCGTTGAGTCATTTTCACCTATTTTTGAAAGTGGCTAGTGATTCTGGGTCCAATTCTGTGAGCTGTTCCATGTGGGCTGACCCTAATACCTGTGTGTGCAGTCCCATTGAAGTTGAGGGGAGCTCTGTGCAGGCATTGGGCTGCTTACACAGAACAGCTTGCAGAACTAGGCTTATGTCTGTTACTTTTTAAATATCTGTGATTTTAAACTTAATTTTCACATTTCTGTACTATAGCAAACAATCAGTGATCAGTCTGGTCATGGTGTTGAATCTAATCAATTTGCCATAATGAATACAAGCTTTGACTCATTACGGGTTTCCCGACTCATTTTTCCCACTCTTGTATTTGGCTGCAGTTCAGCCACCAGGTTAGGGCATTTAACTCTGTAACCACAGCTGCAGCTATTTGGCCTACAAGTAAAATGTAATTTTGCTTGAACAACATTTGCCCCAGGGTGTCACACTTTTTTAATCAATTCTCTTCCTGAATTTGCACTCAGAAGTTCTTTACAGTATGACTCCAGAGTTACTGACATGTTAATTAACCTCAAATAATTTAATTACTATTGCACACTAATGCCAAATCAGTTCAGCCAGTAATGCAGCTTAATCCTAGTTATGACTTCCTACATTTAAAGTGTTTGGGTTTGTTTTATTTGTGGCTTCTAATCTAAGTTCTCAGAAGTAATATAACCCCTCCTGAGAATTGGAATCCAAAGTACAATGTATATAATATATCATTTTAAATTACTGTTCCTATGCTCATCTAGTGGAAAGCTAGGAAAATAAGCCCTTGCAAAGTGCAGATAAAACCTGGCATAGAGTGACCTTTAGGACTCTAGCTTCCCCACACTATAACAGCTAGACATCAATTAATTTGGGAAGTCTCCATTTCTCTTAGATCAATAGTCATAAGACATCATTCACAATGCAGTTGTAGTTCTGCTAAATGGTGAAACTGTACCAACAAGGAAACATAGTTCATGTAGACACGTGGTAGAAAATTTGCATTATGGTTTTTGGATGATTGTAGGCCATATTCATCCCTAGAGCATCATTGATTTAGGGATGAATTTGGCTCTTTCACTTTATTACTCTGTACATATAATTAATAGTGGAAAGAAATACATTCCATCACTCTTATTTAATGCGTGTTTTAAATATTCTATAACGTTAACGTATCTTAGTTTGATTTAGAATCTATAGCTTTCCTTTTAGCATTCTTAAAGTCACTAAAATCGATTATCTTTTCCCTGTTGAATTTAGCTGAATGCAACATCCATACTTCCCCTTCTCCTGGAATTCAAGTAAGACATGTCTACACTCCATCAACAACTAAACATTTTTCGCCCATAAAACAGTCTACTACTTTAACTAACAAACATAGGGGAAATGAGGTCTCTACAACACCTCTCCTTGTAAATTGTAAGTATTCTGTGATATAGTAAATGTTGTGAATTGTAAGTTAATAACTGCTTGTCAGATGTTTTGACTTTTTCATTGGGACCTTTCATAGATTAAGGCCGGAAGAGACCATTAGATCATCTAGCCTGACCTGCATAGCACAGGTTATAGAATTTCATCCATTCACTCTGTATTGAAGCCAATGAGTTACGCTTTAGCTAAGCACATCTTCAGGAAAAGTATCCAAGTCTTGAGCTGAAGACCTTACAGATGAACTTTCTGATTCTTTGTAGTCTTTAAATGAAAGTACTTGATTTTTTTTAACCCTATTAATCTGTTATCAGTGTAGGTACAGCAAGTAGAACTTATTAATTAATCGGTAAGTGCCAACAATGTCCTGGATGTTATACAATAAATATTCAGAGAGTCTCTGCTCTGTAGCAATTATAATCAAGGAGACAGAAGATGCACTGACAGAGGAAACTGTAAAATTAATTAATTTAAAAAAAATTCTTAAACTGATAACCTAGTAGAGCTTTCACCCTACAAATGGCCACAGTTTGAAATCTTAAGCATACATTCCTCTTAAACTCAGAAGTTCAATGATAAAATTTCCCCTTTCCTATTTGGCAAGTGAATACAGAGGTATACCATACAATGGTCTTTTCTGAATGAAAGTTTGATTTCTCAGAAAGGATACACCTAACAGTGAATAGGAATAGCACAATGGACATTTATTTAATGGATAGCCACTGGCAAACAACAACAGTGTTATCAATTAGTATGTATAATATGGCCTTTTCCCAAGACAGAATGGTTATACCCACAGTGAGCTTGACATAGGCAGACCCCTGTGCCTGTACAAAGCACGTTTCAGGATCAAGACCTTAAATGTTTGCTTTTAGATTATTAAAGCATTCTGCTGTAATAACTGATTCCATTCCCAAGTTTTTTGGGGGGATGGGGTGGGGGAAAGGAGGTTAATGAAAATATTTTCCTCCCCAGTAGAAAAGTAGGTCATGTTGTGTATGTTTACAAAAGACTTGATCCAATGCTTATTCAGTGGGAGTCATGCTATTGACTTCAACAGGCAGTCAACTAGGTTCATACTGAACACTATGTGACCTGTCACAGTGTGTCTTGGATATTCTAATGCAACAAAGAGTTGATAAGTGCTTGCAGCTTTCTTAAGTCCTAAAACAAGTGAGAATATTCCCTTTGTCTGATCATTATCAGCAGCAGGTCTCTATAAAAATTCAGTGTTGACGAAGAAACCTGAGATAAGCTTAAGAATTAAACAGAAAGGAAGGAACATTGGAGGAAACAGTGGTTAATAGTTTCAAAACGGAAAAGAACATGTCCTCAGTGTATCAGTGAATTGGTATTTTTAATCTTTCTCCTTTAAACGTTCTTGAAGGCAATATAATCTTGATGGCAATGTGACATTAAATTACAAGCTGGGTGGCAAGAAGCCATCTCAATGAGATATTGGCAACATAATAAAGTTTGTAATTCAACATCAGTGGAAAATATTTTGCCCTTCTAATATGATAGAGAGTGGGTGGAAAAATATTAAGCCATATGGAACCACTTTTAAGAAGACTGCAAACCTGATTCAGAAGTTAAGCTGAAATATGAGCACTTCCTTTTGTCATTGGCTTCAGCTAGAGCAGGACCATGTCTTATGTGCACATAATACATCTTTGTGCTCTTTTTGCAGCTCTGTCAGTTCACCAGCTGGCTGCTCAAGGGGAAATGCTTTATTTGGCCACACGTATTGAACAAGGTGAGAGTCTGAGGGGCTTTAAACCTCATCTTTTCTGTGGAGGATTTTTAATGGATTATATCCCCCAACATGCATCAGCTGCATAGAAAATCCCCCACAGATCTGTCACAAACGCCATAAACTCATAATATCCATTCTTTATGGATATGGACTTTTTCATATCTGTCTGTATCTTTAAAGCTGTCTAGTCTCCCATCACTGCAGTTTGGGTGTGCAAAGTAACATTAGTGTTAATGGGAATTACATGTAAATCCTTTCTGTACTGAAGCAGTGGGAAAAAACCCTATAGACTGCATATAGATAAACTGTGAAAGTGAGATATGCAAAAATCTGCAAATTAGTTCTGAGATGATTTAACCATAGTGTTCTTTACTGCATTTATAGTTTGAAACAAATTCCCACTAGAGTGTATTTATAGTCATAATTTTATCAGTTAACCTATACAGCATTATATTGTAGTTTCAGCCAGCTCTTCACTGCTTATCATTCCAAATCTGAGTTATGCAATATCCTGTAGTGAAACTATTGTAATTTTATAATGGATATTATTTTCTGTAAAATAAACTGCGAAATAGCATCCATATACTGTACATCACTCCTTTTAAGTAATTACATTAGCGTAAATATGGATGACTCACTGGCTGGCTCAACAGACTATACAAACATTTACATTAACTTCTCTGGTACGAATCTGGCCATCGTAGGCAGTTATTGAAAGTCATTACCATCTGACATCTGTTTGTTGGCCTACGGTGGTGGTATGCTTAAATATACAAATTTGAAACTTGCTTTTTGTGGGCATTCATGCAAATAAAACTGTCTCGCTTTTGTAGGAAGCAAAGGATTGGGAATCCAGAGAAAGCAAATTCATTTTTAAAAATTTGAGCATATATTTATTTAGATTTGACTAATGGTAAAAAAAAAAGTTACCTGTATAAGAGTTTTGGGCACCCTGACACCTAATTTATCTTACAACAATGTAAATATACTCAGCAGCATTGAAAAAACAAACATCCATCAGGAACAAATTAACTCAACTCATCCAGCCAATGAATCAGCTACAAAAACACACTTACTACCCCCATTCATTTCTGGGAATACACTTAACCCTTTTCACAAAACCCCAATCAAATACACGAATTTGCCAATTCTTTATTCTAGTCCCGTAGATTTACATGTTATTTATTTGAGAGACTAGAATAGCTCACTATCTTGGAAAAGCACATTTTAGATTGCCTAATAACTATTAATATGGAACGTTTGTTTATTTTGGAGGCATCTGCTGTGCTATCTCCAAAAAGATCCATAGTCAACATTATGGACAAATGACCTGCAATATTTTAGTATAAAAATAAAGCTTTATTTGTGGAAATGTGAAAGTCATCAGAAGCTAGGTTTTCCTTCCCCCTCCCCCACGCAGCATAGATAAGTGTATTTCTGTCACTGTCAGGGTTAGATTTTGTATGTAAAATGTCAGACTAGAGTGGACTTTCTGGTAGAATTATAAACGCAGCTGTTCATAACAGAAATGTTGACACAACCTTTACTCTAACAGCACTTGCAGTACAGCAGCAAAAATGATCATTGAACTGTATTTTTCTTTTAAACAGAAAATGTAATCAACCATAAAGATGAAGAAGGTTTTACCCCTCTGATGTGGGCTGCAGCGCATGGACAGATAGCAGTGGTAGAGTTTCTGCTTCAGAATGTAAGGCGAAAATATAGTTCTTCTCAAAATCCTTAGTTCATTTGATATCGATAAGTTTGCAGATGCTACTACATCTCTAAAAGTAGTAACATTAATTGCCCCATAAAGGGGAAATAAAAGGCAAATGTGGCGGGGGAACACTCTGCTTTGGATCTCTGCCTTATGTCAGTGCATAATGTCATTGGTATCCTGAGCTCCAGCACTTCCTGCAAGTATCTTTCTCTCACCAGTTCTTCTGTGGCTCAGCCCTCCAGCCAAGTCACATAAACCTTAAATCCCCATTAAGGTAACTGAAAGGTCCAAATGAAAATCCAAACAAATCTGAATAAAGTTCTTGCTCCATTCAGCTTCTGAAGTCTTCTACTTACAAATCCTGTCTCAGGGCCACTCCCACACGAGCCTACTCTACTCCCTATGGTTCTCTTTGGGACTACCCGCCACTCCATCCCTGTGGGTTTCTGTCTGTAGTAGAGTTCTGCTTCCTCTGTAGTCTCTCTCTAGAGCTGCAGCTGGGGTCTATCACTCTAACTCTAGTGCACCCAGCTGGGATCACTAATTGCCCTTTCATGGGCAGCTTGCCTTAAAGGGCCCTCCAGCCTGTGACAGTAAGGTTTTTAAATAGGACTGTTAACACCCTTTTTTTTTTTTTCTTCAGGGTGCAGATGCTCAGATTTTGGGGAAAGGGCGAGAAAGTGCACTATCATTGGCCTGTAGTAAGGGATACACAGATATTGTCAAAATGCTGCTTGATTGTGGAGTTGATGTAAATGAGTATGACTGGGTAAGTCTATCACTGGAGTGTACATTACACTGCTCTACAGCCAAAATGCTTCTGAAATAAATGTAGTCAAACTTTACTAATTCTAGGTCACTGAGAACGAAAATGATGCTTAAAATTGTTGATTGGCTCTAGTTTTCAAGATATGCTATTGGGTCAGTATATACGACCCTTGACTTGAGAATGGCGGAGGATAAGTGAGTTATAAAGGGAAGGGATCTCAATTTAAACCAGAAATGACTAAAATACATCTTTGACTGGATCTATGAATAAATCTATGACTGGCTTTGGACAGAACTTGCTTTTTAGGCAAAACAATGAATGATGCAATCTGAAGCTGGTATTGCGTCATACATGATATGAATTGCGTCATGTTATTCCTAGAAGTCATGGATGATGCAATCATAATGAAGCTTACATCACTCTGCTGAACAAATTGCCCTATATCAGCTCTAGAAATCATACAGTGTCGTGCTCTCTTATTTGTCAGCCTTTGATTTTGCAAAGGGACACATTTCTGTTTAGCCAAAGTGAGCAGAGATGCCTCGTACTTGTGTGAACAGTGCAGATAACTTTTGCTATGTTTGTGGCGAAATGACTTTTGCATCACAAAAGCGCAGTATAACCACTATGGTTAAGAAAGCCTATCACCTTTATTTTGGCTGCGAAATTGGAGATCAGGACAAGAGGTGGGCCCCACACATATGCTGCAACACTTGTGCAACAAATCTTCGCCAGTGGTTGAACAGGAAAAGGAAATCTATGCCTTTTGCAGTGCCAATGATTTGGAGAGAGCCAACAGATCATACCAGCAATTGTTACTTCAGTATGGTGCCTCCAGTTGGGAAAGGTGTGTCAAAGAAGAAAAAGTGGACTGTGCATTATCCAACCATTCCATCAGCTATACGCCCAGTACCCCACGGAGAAGGACTGCCAGTTCCTGATGCACCAGAATCATTCTCACTTGAGTCAGACGAGGAAGAGAGAGAGGATAAAACTTCTGGTCCTGAACCATCAATGTCACAGGACCCACATTTTCTCCCACCCTCCTCCTCTGAACCACACCTCATAACACAAGGTGAACTGTCAGGGATTTGGAACTGCCCAAGAGTAAGGCAGAGCTGTTGGGCTCCAGACTACAGCAGTGAAATCTCCTGGCAGGTGATGTTAGGGTTTCCATGTTCCATGACTGTCAAAAGGATCTTTAAATAAATAAAATAAATGGAGATATCCTATCTCCCAGAACGGACCTTGAAAGGTCATCAATTCCAGCCCCCTGCCTTCACTAGCAGGACCAAGTACTGATTTTGCCCCAGATCCCTAAATGGCCCCCTCAAGGATTGAACTCACAACCCTGGGTTTAGCAGGCCAATGCTCAAACCACTGAGCTATCCCTCCCCCCCATTCTTGTCCCATTCTTCTTCATGGAAGGTGATCTTGTAGCCTGCAACAACATCGATGGTGTGATGGCAGCCCTCAACATCATTCATGATCCAGATGAGCAGAGACTGTTCATGGATTCATCGAAGACAAGTCTTAAAGCTGTTTTACTGCATAATGGCAATGTTTTGCCATCAATTCCAGTTGGTCATGCAGTCCATATAAAGGAAACCTATGACAACATGAAACAACTTTTGAGGTGCATAAACTATGACCAACATCAGTGGCAGCTTTGTGGTGATTTGAAGGTTGTTGCTCTCTTGCTTGGTCTGCAGACTGGATACACAAAGTACTGCTGTTTTCTCTGCGAATGGGATAGTCGTGCAAGAGATTCCCACTACATCAAGAAAGATTGGCCACTCCGACAGTCATTGGAGCCTGGGAGGAAAAGAGTTCAGCATCCACCACTTGTTGAATCAAGAAAGATTTTGTTACCACCCTTACACATCAAGCTGGGTCTGATGAAGAACTTTGTCAAGGCCATTGACAAAACACAAGCAGCTTTCAAGTACCTCCGTGGAAAATTTCCAAGGTTAAGTGAAGCTAAGATAAAGGAAGGTGTCTTCGTTGGTCCTCAGATTCGTGAACTTCTTCGAGATGATGCATTTGACCATGCACTGCATGGCAAGGAAAAGACAGCATGGAAAGCCTTCCAGTTAGTGGCAATAAATTTTCTCGGAAACAACAAGGCAGACAACTACAGGTTGTTGGTGGAAAACCTCCTCAAGGCATACAAAAGCCTTGGTTGCAACATGTCACTAAAGATACATTTTTTGCACTCGCATCTAGATTTTTTTCCACCGAACTGCAGAGCAGTGAGCGACGAGCACGGCGAACGATTTCACCAGGACATTGCAACAATGGAGAAATGCTATCAGGGCAAATGGAGCCCATCAATGCTTGCAGACTATCGCTGGACAGTGACAAGAGATGCTCCATTTAATGAATACAAGAGACAAGCCAAGAAGCGTTGAGTAGACACTGAATGGGACTAAACTATGTACATAATAGTTTTTTGCCTTTTGTTTCATAATAAATGTTATTTATATAACCATTTTGCTGATTTTTAAAGTGTTACATAAACAGGACAGGTGAAATATTATCATGTAAAGCAACCATAAACACATGAAAAGTCCTAGGTTTACAGTTTATGATTAAAACTCTATCTACACAATATACATAGACATAAAATGTAAAAACTTAAATATCTTAGAAACAGTAGCCAATCAGTTGTTTTAATTGTCATATTTGAATTCAGCACATCAAAATACATAATAAATAGCACATTTTATCTCTGAAGCAGACGACTTCTCAAAAATTGTAGACCAGTGTTATCTTAGTGTGCATTGGTCAAAAATTTGCTCCTAACTCTAGAACTGACGTGCATTTGAAAACCATATTAAGTTTTCAGAAATGTAAGCTTGGAAAACCTAGGACACGGTGTACTAATGTATTGTCCCTGAGAGGACTTTTTTATACAGGACCAAGAGAGTTTTTTCAGGTCTCTGTGGCCAATTGTAGTCTCTTGGTGGGATGGATAGGGGAGTGTCTTCTAAGCCGAAATAGGAGGGCTAGATGAGATTGTTCCTGGGCTCACTTGATGGATGTGAATCAGGGACCTTGAGTGTTTGTCCTCACACCCCAGGACTTACTATGGACCTTATGGGGAGGTGAAATGTTTGTTTTTCCCCAGACTAGTGGGGTGTTCCCTACCCAGGTCTTCTTGCCACAGAAGAACTTTGCTATAGCAGTACTTATAGAAGAGTTCCTTATGCAGAAAACTACAGAGAATTACCTATGATATTATCAGCACAGGGGGGCTACTCCCTGAAGCCAGGAAAAAAATCTCTCTGGGATGAGGGCAAAATCTGAGGTAACCTTTAAAATGCAATTGCTTTTAGAAAACAAAAACTGGCCTTTGACTCTTGTGAATTTTGCATTTCAAAGGAGATGTCATTGATTAAACTGCACTGTCAGAAACATAAGGGCAAAAAAGCCTGTATCATAACATAGCAGAGAAAAGGTCTAAGTTAAAAAAGTATTCACTTATTCAATTTTCCCTTTTTTAACATAAATGTCAAATTAATCAATTTTATGGTGTGATGAATGTTATTGTTGAATTATTTACATTTCACCATAAGGATTCCTTTAGAACACTGGCAGCAGTAAAAAATATAAATAAGTGAGATGAGAATGTATTTCGGGTTAATAGTCACATTTGAAAAGGTTTCAGTTTTCAGATTTTGAATTTATAGACAGTTTTCTAAAGTGGCTGGAATTTTTGTACGTGATGAGTGCTTCAGAAATTTTTGTACAAGTTAAATATTTTCCATATTAATGCAGTAAAAATGTCTGTTGCCACTTTATTATTTCTATTGCATCAACAGTGTGCTCAGTACTAAGCAATAGCAGTAAAAACAGTGACCCAGAATTGAGGTGTGGTTTGATTAATTTGTGCCACTCTGGAGTCTGGGCATGGAACTGGCATAACCAGCCCTGGAGTGATCACCCCTTGTGTAGGAGTTGATCTGCTAATTCCTGCTCTTTGGGCTGTTGGCAGCTGCTATAATTTAGAACAGCCTTCATGGAAACACAAACAATTTGGGCCAGTTTCTGCCTTGAAGAGTCTACAAACTTCAGGTTCTGCAGTCTGACCCACAGAGACAGATTTGCCCATGCAAAGCTCCTTTTACTTCACTAGAACTCCTCACAGGGACAGGGGTCTGCAGACACAACCCACTTCCAAGATTGTGGCCTAAAAATAGACCCATAGAAGATGGGGGACACAGAAAACCCTAGTTGGAGAAGAGCTGGTGACCTTTTCATTGCACATTGCACCACTGTTATCTGAAGGACTCATATGTGTACTACTTATTATCAGGAGGGAATTACAGATATAGTCTGTTCAGTTTTTGAACTAGATACATGAACTCCAGCTATTAAAGACTGTAAGTCTTTTTTCTTCTTTTGCAGAATGGAGGGACACCTCTTCTATATGCAGTACATGGAAATCATGTGAAATGTGTAAAAATTCTCTTAGGTGAGCACATTAAGGATAACATTAAGAAATCAAACCTAAAATAATTTTATTACTGATAATGATAAACTATTAATTACCAGCATAATTTAGGGATTTTTTCCTTCTATTTTACATAGAAAATGGTGCTGATCCAACTATTGAGACAGATTCTGGCTATAATTCCATGGATTTGGCTGTGGCTTTAGGCCATCGGAGCGGTGAGTATTTAGAGCCTTTTAGGTTTGGCTATTTTTATTACAGTTTGTTTATGTAGTTACAGTAACAGTGCTTTACACGTGTAAGAAGACAAAAGTCCCTGTCCCAAAATGGTTGTAGATTGCTAAATCTGTTAGGCTGTTTGTAGTTGATTATGGGCTAATTAAATATCTTAATTATGTAAATGTTAATTGACTAAACTCACGTTTTATTTGTTTGACTTGTGCTTTCAAAATCCATTAAAATATTAGCTCTAGCAGCATGTGCTGTATACATCTTACAATATGTAATTTAGAGGACAGACCTGACTTGTTCAAGGAACTAGTAACAGATACAGAGTCTTTCACCTCTAGTTTGTGAGCCTAGGTCAATAGTGAAAGAAAGTCACTGTTCTTGAGCCATGCTTTTAGGCACAGTTGGGAGTGTATCTAATTTACAAACTCCTTTGTCTATGTGGAGACAACTGTACCAGAGGAGGGATTTATTCTAGGAGAGGGCACTACTACCCCTCCACCCCGAAGGGTTTGGCCATAGGAAGACAGCATTAAACTGTGTGTGGGGATACACAGGAGTCCTGTCTGCTGAGGCTGCCCTCTTTCTCCTGGCAGCCTTTCAGCCTAAGTCCAGCTTTCTCTGAGAGGGGAACTTTGTTGTTTGGTTTTTTGAGCACTTGGGCCAGGCCTCTGCTGTCATGTACATTAAATAGTCACAGTTTTCTTGGACTTACCTCTGGGAACGATTTGAAATTGTTTGTTTTTTCATCTAAAACCACAAGCATTTCCTGGGGGGAGAGGGCATTTCTTCTGGTGTCCTGCATGAAAGGCTGGCAAGTTTGGCTATCCATTTTCAGGGCCTCCTTGGGTTGTACAGAGTCAAAAAGGGGCCTCTTCAGTGGTGACCCTGGCTTCTGGACCATGTGAAATCTTTGGTTTTTTTTAAACCCTGAACTAAATAAAAAATGATAAGCCCACCCAGGCATGTAACTGCTGCAAGCCCCTGGGCTTATGTTGGAATTGATAACTTCATGGATGGCTCAGATCTGGAACCCATAGGGGATTCAGTGTGTAAATTCTGAACACCGAGGAAAATCACTACAAAGTTTTCAACAGTGACTATGATTTTACCCCCTAGTACTCACCCACTCTCCACTTCTAGGTTAGAATCCCCCCATGCCCTACCTTAATCTATCCCATCTACATTTCCAAACCAGACCATGGCTTCCTCCCATTCTCACTCAACATGCTGGCCCTCTGTTAGTGTATTCATTGTTTTGCATTATATGATGCTTTAATTTTCATAGGTGACAAATCCGTAGTGCATTAGTTCATGTCCTGTACAATCATCTAATCAAAATAAACAAGTCAGCATCTAGCAGTAAAATACAACAACAGTAGTGATTTGGAAATCATTGAACAGTAATTAACTAGGTTGTTTCTCCACTTTAGTTCAACAGGTTATTGAGGCTCATTTATTGCAGCTCCTTCAAAATATCAAGGAGTAGTGGCTTGCTGTTCATAGAAAATTGGTCCAGACCTGAAGATTTGGACTGTGTTTTAGCCCCACAATCAGTGATAAAGGCTTGTTAACTTATTTAACTTTACCTCAGTGAAAATATTTGCTGGTTTTAGTAAGATTTTTAGTACACTTTCTTTATGTATTTCACTGATGTTCATAGAAATCTGTGATAATTGATCCTTTTGTAAATGTATTTTATGTAAATTTTAAAAAATGTAATCAGTGTGTTGCATGAAAACCTTGAAAAAAAATATAATTATAGCTGCGTAAATGTTCACATTAAGTACAGTAGTTGACTTTCTACAGAGTATTCCACTAGGTTGTGTCAATGATATGGTATCCACATAGACTTCGTTTTAGATTTTTAGGTGTGTACCACAGAAGACAAGTTTCTTTATTGTTTATAGGACAAAAAAAGTGCACAATGTGTGGTTGTTTACAAATTCTTATGCAGTTGAATTAAAATACTTTGTCAATTTCTGTATTTGTCTGATTAACCTGTTTTTTTTGGGGGGGGGGGAAGCAATTCGGCATTGGGAGCTCAATTCCACTCAGTAGTTTGTTTCTGATTTAGGTCCTTAAAATCTTTGGGGCAGATTCTCTGCTCTGCTTCTTTTTTGCCAATCAGGTGGTGCAGAGACAGCATCTCCTTAGCTGGGATTCCCCTGGTATGGGGGAGTCTCCAGCAGTCTTAGACCCGGCATACCTGGCTCCTAAACCACCCTCTTCAGAGTGTCTGGCAGAGTGGATGTCTGCGATCGGGGGGGGAAGAGTGCCTAGAGTGCACTGTACCCCAACTATTTTCAGCTGAGATCGTCCGTCCCTTGAGGATCTCCTTGCCAGCTGATGCAGGTTTAGAGCAGTCGTTAGGCTGATTTAACCTGCACTGGGGAAAGGCAGAGAATCAGGAAGTGGTAACTGGCTCCCTAGTAGGCTCCCCTCTGCTTTGCCAAGCCTAAACTCAAAAAGGCAAAGAATGTGATTCTTTATCTTTGCACAAACAACAAATCAACTTCTGAAACAGAATGTTAGAGAGTTTCGGATTCTTAACACTGTTTTTCCACTACATGTACCTTACACTGTGCTGTTTAAGAATTATCCTCAAAAATATAAGAGGATGAAATTAGCACCATGTAAAATGTATACACTGAGCCTCAGACAAAGGGCTTGGGAAGGCCCATGGACCCCCAGACTAATCTTTGGGTCAGAGCCAGAGATATAATAAAATACAAAATACTGGTTTCATCATTTCAAAGTGAATGAAACAACCAGGGGGCAAATTTAAATAGCTACATGAATTTAGCTTGAATTCGGGCCAAATTCTCCCCTAACTTACACCTGGCACAACCTCAGTGAAGGTACAGTGTAAGTCAAGGCAGAATTTAGATTTTGAATTTTGGTTGCTAGGAAAGCCAGTGAAACATCTGTGACAGTGAGATCTCTTTCAGAGAGTCAAAATCTCAGCGCGAACCGTAAAGAAGGAGCTTTGAACAGAAAAATGTCATTGATCTTTCATGGTTTGGTAAAATCCTAGCTGACTGAGCATTATTATTATGTGTACCACTTCATCTTTCAACATCTTTAACTGCCCTTTTTCTTATGTGGGTGAGGTCACCCACCTTCTCTCTCTAATATCCTGGGACCAACATGGTTACAACTACACTACATACTTTTTCTTATGTAGCATTTATATCTCTTGCATCCCATCACAGCTCTAGTTAAATTATATATATTCATCAAGTAAAAAGAACAACAACTCTGAGGTCAGGGGGAAAGGTAAAAATGTTCTATTATAATTTTAGAAATAGATTAGCAAGTTCTTAAATCTATTGCTTGTAATGTGAGTAAACTCTTTAATAATAATAATAATTAATTAAAAAAAAAAGCCGGAAGGAGATGGTAATTATTGTAGAGTTGCAATATTGGAAATATTTAGATGTAAAGGCCTTTGTGGGGAAGTTAACTGATGTTTAAAATTGTTTAATTGTTTTCAGATCTGTTGATACATTGTATCATACTGCAAACCATTTTTTTCTTGAAATTAATGGTTTTATGATCTGTCAAATACTTCATTTCAAATATATTTCATGTATATATGGGATATAAATATGTATGAAGAACAAAAATATCCTTTTTCCTGTGGATTTATATACTAGAAAGGGGGTCATTTAAAGTATAAGCATTCAATAGCTGTTTCAAATTTTGTTTTAACCTTCAGTTGTTACTGAATAAATTGAATTGATATAAATTAATTTATTGCTGTCCAATAGTTTTAAAATGTGATTTGACCTAACTTGGATTTTCAGATTGGGTGGATAAAAGATAGAATAAATGGAAAGAAATAAAGTAGGAAAAACGAATTGTCTTCACCTTTTTGCTGTAGACTTTCAAACCATTTTGTGGGCTTTACAGTGTTGTCATACAAATGCCTATGAATAAAGTTGAAAATGTTCATCTTTAGAAAGTTACCTATTTTCTGAAGTCAGGAGCACTTTCTGTAGCTTGACCCTTTGCTGTTAGAGCAGTGCAACTGGAATTGAAGTTCACTCAGTAGCCATTGTGATGGCACTATAGGGAATAGATAAGTGTTTCATGAACTATGATTCTAGCATCCTGGGGGGAGGCTCAGTCAAGAGCAGGAGAACTGGTAAGGGAGAGTTTAAGTGTGTGTGGGGGGAAACTCTTCTACCTTTATTGTTCTGTTTTCATTTGAGTCAAAAAAAAGTGCAGACATCTGTTACTGTTCTGTATTCAACAGGGTGGCCCTAGTCCACATGTAGGTGCACTTTTTTTATTATTATTATTGGTGTAAACACTACTCAGTATAAAAATACAACAGTGGTACAAAATACAAAAGGGTTTGTTTTGTACCTTAAAGGAGGAAAATTGGAACAAGCTGAGAAACCCTGATACAGTTACTCACATTCCAAAAGTTAGGCCACCACCCTTGCTTTGATAGAATAAATGACTTCTTTAGCCTTCATATTCTGGGTCATATGGTTTTGATGGTACTACTGGTTACCTGTAAGCCAAATCCTGGGTTTGAATATAGACGTATCTTATGATTGGGCCATAGGACCGGGAAATGAGAAGATTCTTAATTTTGATTGCAGCTCTTATGCCGACTCCCTCTGTGACTTTGGCCAAGTCTCTTGATCTCTCTTCTTCAGTCTCTCCCTACGGGAAATCAGAATAATGCTTCCCTACCTACCTCACAAGGATGCTGAAGTGCTCTGAAAATGAAGGATTTCTTTCTTCTTTCCAGTGTAAATCAGCAAAAACTCCAGTGAAATTAATGGAATACGGCTGGTGTGAGAGAGTAGCAAATCAAGCTCAAAACATACTGTGAAGTGCTGCAAATTAGTAGTCAGCCAGGAATTTTTTCACAAAATGTTTTTGTTGGAAAATGCCTAGTCATCAAAACTGAAACCTTTCATGGGAAAAGGTTGGTGTTGATGAATTTCCCTTTTCAAAACATTTTGGACTTTCTTTTTAAATTCTCAATGTCCCATTTTGGCATTTTTGAAAGGAAAAGTTCAATTTTTGGTTGAAAACAACCTGTTTTGTTACATTTTTTTCTTAATTATAATAAATAATGAAAAATATTAAAAGGTCAAAATCTAAAGAAAATGTAGAAATTATTGAAACAAAATGTTTTGACTGACCCATTCCAAAAAATTTTGGATTTTTGGTGTGCAAAAATTTAAATTTTTAACATTCCATCCTGATGTAAGAGAAGGTTTTGTTTTATATCTCAGATTCTCATGGCACAAGAAAACAATTTCCCTGCACAGTTCTACCAAGTATTATATTCAGTGTTGCCACTCTGCATTTGAATTAGTCAAAAATGTTTTTTCACAAAAAAATAGATTTTTTTAATTTTTTTTTTCAGAAGAAATTCAAAAAACACAAAATATTTCTATTTGAAAATACTGCCATGGTTTATCACAGGAATTGTAGTTCAGGAGCCTTATGCTCCAAGTCTCCTCTACATGCTGAGCTCCCTGGTTAGACTGTTCCCCATGGTACACCACAGTCTCACATATTGAGAAGGGAAGTGGTGCATATTGGGAGTCCCTGACCCTGGTGTATCATGGGACACAGTCTGGCTGGGGTGTCCAGGCTATAGAGGAGAACAGTTGCCTCATATCCCCAAACTATACCTCCCATGAGGCCCTGGAGCTGCATTTCCAAGTTGAAATATTTTGATTTTCAGATGAAATATTTCAATTTTGGGGCATTTGTTTTTCTGACAAAAAGATCAACATTTTCCTTGGAAAGTAGACAATTTGCAAAAAAATGTTTAGTCACAAACCCAGTTTTCTGATAAGTTTAAACAGAAAATTTTTGGCCAGCCCTACTCTGTATACCATGGGCCTGTTACCACCAGAGCAGCTCTTCCATCCTAGATTTATTGCAGTCTGTCTCACAAAGGACAGACTGCTTGTTACGATTTTATGTGGTGCAGTATCCAATACATTTCCAGAGCGGTGTAAAAGCCTTTCTCCTGTTCATTCATGTTTCCAAGTTGCAGTGTATTGTGATCTACTTTGGGGAGGGCACATAATAAATTAATTAGAACTAAAAGTACATGACTGCAATACATTGACAAAGCTGCTACTTTGTTAGTGACAGGCTGAGATCACTTGGCAGCAGAAGACAACCTTGAGTGATCTTAAAGACAGGCTAATGAAAGCCAAAGAAAAAAGTGAAGCTCTGTTCATGTAATCCAGCAGTACGAGTTACAGCAACTAAAAATTGAAAATTAACACTTCTGCTTTCCATGTCATTTCAAGAGTTAATGATCTAGATGGGGAACTTATTTGGCTTGTGGTCATGATTAGAGAAAGGGGCAGCAGTGATGGAAAGATAAAGAATAACCGCAAATAAAACACTTTAAATATTTACACTATTAAAAAAGGTCTGTTCATTTAATAGTCCTCATAAGAGAATATAAATAGATACACAATTTACACAGCAAGAGATTACAATCCTGTTAAGAGAGTTTTATACAAAAGATGAAACTTAAGAACTTGTTTTTCTGAAATCCATACGCATCTCCCTGTGGTAGCTTGTAATGATTGGCAGGCCCGAAGAAACCATGCAGTCTTTTAGCATATGTGAATTAGAGCCAGTGCTCCATCCAGTCCAGTGTCTGCCTCTAACCGGAGCCAGTAACAGATGCTTCAGAAGGAGATGCAAGAATCCTTATAATGGCTAATTGGTGGTGGTGGGGGGGGGGGGGATCTGTTCATTAGGGAAATTTCTTCTCAACCACAAGTAATGGGAATAACTATTATTTAGTGTCCAAAGTGTGCTAGGCACTTTATAAAACTGCTAGGCTGTATATACAACCCTGCTGCTTCTCCTCTGCTATGGGGCCCTGCACTCTTGGCTCCACTCTGTTGCCCTCTCGGTCCATCAGCCTCCCAGTCTGAATTCCTCACTTGTGCTTATGAGACAGGTACATGCAACCAGCCAAACAGAAGACACTTCCAAAGTTTAAGCAGCCAAAGGTAGTCTCTAGGGCTTCCCCTTGTGTCCTTAAGCAACTCCTGCTGCTGGCTGGAGTGAGCCCGTATGGGTATGTCTGCACAAGCCTCCTAGCCCAGATAGATCAGTATATCGCACTAGTGGGGCTCAAGCTGGGACACTACAAACATCTGTGTGGACTCTGCAGCTCTGGTGGAGACTTGGGCTAGGCACCTGAGCTCAAGCCTGGGGGATGTGATGTTATCTAATTAGAATATGACCATGCAAAGCATTGTTGCTACCACTGTTATATAATTGCAACAAATCTTATTCAAAGTGTAATACATGGCCAGAAAGGGTTAAGTATCCTGCAGGCTAAATGACCCGGAGTCAACCTGTAGAGCCATGTTAGAAAAGTATATAAATGGTAATTAGGGCCACTCCATGTTAGATAGGCTAGAACAGGGGTCGGCAGCCTATGGCACGCGTGCCAAACATGGCACCCAAGCCAATTTTGAGTGGCACGCTGCTGCCTGCCACGGTCCCGGTCCCGGCCCCCAATCCCACTCAGCCCGCCCGCCCACCCACCACTCTCCCCTGCGGGGGCAGGAGGCAGAAGCTTGGTACTGCAGCAGCTAAGCTTCTCCCTTCCCCCGCTTCTTCCCCCAGCGTGGTGCTTTCCAGCCCCTCCTCCTCTCCTTCCCTGCGCTGAGCAGCTGATGACCCTTGTGAGGGGGAGGAGTGGCAGCGTGGTCGCTGCTCCGGAGAGGAGGCAGAGAAGAGGTAGGGATGGGGTCTTGGGGAAGGGGATGGAACAGGGCATATCCCTTCCAGCCCCCTGCCATGAGCCGCTCAGGGCAGGGGGCTGGGAGCACCCCCACGAGCTGAGCACCCCAGCCCTCTGTCCTGACCCCTGAACCCTCCCACACACATCCAGCCTTCTGCCCTGCACCTCCACAACCCCCAGCCCTCTGCCCTGACCCCTGAAATTCCCACCCCCCCAGCCTTCTGCCCTGCAGCCCCCCACACTCCCAGCCCTCTGCCTTGACTCCTGAACCCCCCCACACACCCAGCCTTCAGCCCTGATCCCCCTCCCCACACCCAGCCTTCAGCCCTGCACCCCTCCACACACCCAGTCCTCTGTCCTGGCCCCTGAACCCCCCACACACCTCCAGCCTTCTGCCCTGCACCCCCATACACCCCAGCCCTGACCCCTGAACCCCCACACCCAGCCTTCTGCCCTGCACCCCCACACTGCCCTCTTCCCTGACCCCTGAACCCCCCCCACACCCAGCCTTCTACTCTGCACCCCCCACACACCCCCAGCCCTCTGCCCTGACCCCTGAACCCTCCCCCCAGGTCTGGGATCCCGGCTGCCGGCCCCTTGCCAGCTGGCATCTCGGCCGCAGGCCCCGATCAGCCCGCTGCCGGCCTAGGTGAACAGAACCCCAGGCTGGCAGCGGGCTGAGTAGGCTGGCGGCATAAGATCAGCATTTTAATTTAATTTTAAATGAAGCTTCTTAAACATTTTGAAAACCTTGTTTACTTTACATACAACAATAGTTTAGTTATATAATATAGACTTATAGGGAGAGACCTTCTAAAAACGTTAAAATGTATTACTGGCACGCAAAACCCTAATTTAAAGTGAATAAATGAAGACTCGGCACACCACTTCTGAAAAGTTGCCTCCCCTTGGGCTAGAACTTTGAAGTTCAAACCTGTATTGTTAGAGAATTGGAGGTGATACTAACTGTGTATGTATTTATATCATGTTAGATGTTAGCCATGTAAACAGACAGTTTGTCTGTCTGTCACTATAGCTATTAATTCAGCGATCAAAAAGGAAATAACATTTAAATGAACTGTAAACATTGTAAATCACTGTATTCATCTCTCTTTGAAATGTATAGCAAATCACCTGAGAATGGTGGAAAACGGGCAATTGCCTTATGTTAAGCCATATAGCTAATTATCGGTGATGCTTAGGAAATAGGTCTATTTCAACATCTCCATAATTGCCTATTGTGCACCTGAGGATTCCGAGCTGTCAAAGAAGACCTAGAACTGTATGAGAATGTCTGGGGTCCTGATCTTTTTTATCTCAGATCTGCTTGATGCTTCATGCAGGGGAAGCTTAAGCCAAAAGGCTGAGATCTCCAGTCCTAACCTGGAATCACTCTGAATATAAACATTGGACTATAACCTATTGTGACGATGCGGTTCTGGCGGGACCCAACTGAGAGTGCCAACTCAGGACAAATTGCTTAAATAGGGCAGTTACAGCCCAAGCCTGGGGCTTTTCCACCTCTAAGGCAAACCAAACCAGCCAGACTAAGAGGACTTCGGTATCACCCCACTGGCTAACCACAAATCTCACAAGCAATTTCCTTAGACACTCCAGTTTCCCAGTATCACCACCAGTGCCACTCATTATGGGAAAAATGGTTATGAAAACCAATACCCTCATAAAAGAAAAAAGGTTCTCCAGATCCCAAAGGACCAAGCCCCAGACCCAGGTCAATATACAAATCAGATTTTACCCACAAATCACGCTGTTGCCAATCCTTTAGAATCTAAAATCTAAAGGTTTATTGATAAAAGAAAAAAAGATAGAGATGAGAGTTAGAATTGGTTAAATGGAATCAGTTACATCCAGCAATGGCAAAGTTCTTGGTTCAGGCTTGTAGCTTTGACAGAATAAACTGCAGGTTCAAATTAAGTCTCTGGAATACATCCCCCGCTGGGATGGGTCCTCAGTCCTTTGTTCAAAGCTTCAGCTTGTAGCAAAGTCCTTCCAGAGGTAAGAAGCAGGATTGAAGACCAAATGGAGATGAGGCATCAGCCTTATATAGTCTTTTCCAGGTGTAAGAACACCTCTTTGTTCTTACTGTGGAAAATTACAGCAAAATGGAGTCTGGAGTCACATGGGCCAGTTCCTGCATACTTTGCTGAGTCTGAAGGCATATTTGCCTTCTCTCAATGGGTCCATTGTATAGCTATGGTCCTTAATGGGCCATCAAGCGGGCTAGGCAGAGCTAATCCCAGCTTGTCTGAGATGTCACCCAGAAGCATAGCATAAGTTTGCCATGGAGACAGTATAGAGCCAATATTCATAACTTCAACTACAAAACTGATACACACATATAGACAGCATAATCATAACCAGTAAACCATAATCTTGTCTTAGACACCCCATTTGACCCCCTTTATACAAGATTTGGGTGCCACTACAGGACCTTGGTTGCAACAGTGATCTATATGGTCCCAGTTTATGTCAATAACGTCACACCTATGAACTAATTCTGAAAGAACTCTTTGTAATGGCAAAGTTCACCATCTCTACTATGAATCTGAATCTCAAGAACTGTACTCATGTCTGTATGTATATGGTTCTTTTAACAATACCCTCTCTCTTTTCTTTTTTAATAAATTTTAATTTAGTTAATAAGAATTGTCTGTAAGCATGTATGGGTACGAGCTGGAATATTCATTAACCTGGGAGGTAATGTGTCTGATCCTTTGAGATTGGTAGAACTTTCTTATATTATGAATAAAATTTTCAGTAATCCTCATCATATTTGACTTGAGTGTCTGGGTGGAGGCCGAAGGCTGGGTTGCTTTAAGGCTTCTGGGTAACCAGTAAGGTATTATAGAAGCTGTTTTGTGCTGGTTTGTTAAATCTAAGTATTGGAATATTCACCAGCTTTGGGGATTGTCTGCCCCTTTCTTTGCAGTTCACCCTAATTGAGTAACTCCAGTGTGGTCCCCCAGGACTCCGGTCACAGGGATTTTGAGCCACCTAGCCTGAATCACTGCTGGAGCCTCAACATCCACACCAATAATTTTAGCGCACTAGCTCAAGCCCTGCTAGCATGAGTCTGTCTACCTGAGCTGGGAGGCTTGCTCCCACCTGCACTGTAGACATATCCTTCGTGGGGACAGCTGGGAGTTGGAGGCAGGTTCTGGCTACATGACCACTCCTACCCTTTCCCCACCGCCATGTTTCATGCCTCCTGGGCCTCTCGAGAGAGCCGGCCTTTCATTCCCCCAGTGCAAAGAATACAATTGAGCTTAGCCTTTGCATGTGGGGGAAAGAAGGCTCCTGGCTCCCCTGCGTGTGCCCCCATGCACAGGCTGATCACAATTTGGCCCTAAGTTAGACATAAAACAACCTGGGATGACAAACAAAGGATCACAACAGGCTCAGATTAGAGATACTTCTTATTCCATTTGCATTTTACTAGTTTGTTTGGTTTTTTTACTTTGTCTACATCTGGGGGCAAAACCCGGACGGAGGCTGGGAGTGGATGTCAGTGATGAAATGGCAAGGCACAGTACAGCAATGCATTTCATTGCTGGCAAGTCTCTCTCTAAAGTTTGGTTGTTAAAGACTTGTACTAGCAAAGGGCCCTGCTCTTACTGGAGCCAGGTGGGCACTTTGTCATTTGGCTTCAATGGGAGCAGCAGAAGATACAAAATTAACTTCTCTCCTGCTAGCTTCCTTTGTCTCATTCATCCATCCACTCCCAGCTTGGTGTGATCTTTCATGTATCCTATGCCCTTCAAAAAGCTCCCAGTTAATGTATTCTAAACTCCCTCCCTCTCCCTTCTACACCTGAGGCTTCCCATCTATAGTGACCATATATAAGGTCCTACTTCATTCGCAATATTGCAAAAATTGCAGATTCCGCAGTATTAGGTTTTCACCGCAATTTTGTTTTAAATGAACTTACTTTGCCCAGTTCACAATTTTGCACACATTTTGAGGTTTGCAACACACACTAGTACATTAAATTATTTTGGAAAGATTCGGGATTCACCTGCAGTTGTACAGCATTGTCCAGAGACAGCAAAGGGATCACTTTTGAACTTGCCTGATTATGTGGAGGCCGAGCGTGCAGTATTTCAGTACGGACAAGTCTTCACAAAGGAAAGACAGGGCGTGAAGGAAACCACTGCAGCAGGGTTTACTGCACTAACATTCAATGCCTGAAAAATGTAAATGGCTAAAGTGACTGGGCTCAATTTCTACAGCAGTTGTATTAAGACTTTTAGTCTTTTGAATTTTATATTGTACTGGTCATTTTTTTAATGAATGTAATATAGATGCACCAATTTGTCTGGTTATCAAAAAATTTCACAGGTATAACAATAGTGGAGTGTTTATAGCATTCCAGCAATTTTTGCTTAAGCAAATAAGTCTACTGTGGCTTAAGCAAATAAGTCTGTGGCTTTTCCAAATTACCTCTATTAATAAAAGGTCCATTATTACTTATCTGCGATTTTCCATGTCTTGTCTGCAACTCAGGTGCAATTATTTGAAGATCATCCATGATTCAGGTGGGGTCTTAACCATATACCATTTTCTTCATGGTAGTCCCTCCCAGGTGCTTGCTGCTTGGTGTTTTTGGTGGGGATGTGGCTGAGCTGGGAGGGGCTGAAGCCAGCATTTGCTGCTCTGCAGCCTTCTTCCCCTTCACCCTTGTGTGGATTTTCCATCGTGTTTTTGAACTTATCAGCATGCTGTGCTGTTACTCCTCCTTCCCCCCAACCAAGGATAGGTTTGGCATGGGTGGGGAGCCAATGGGAGTACTGCAGCACAGTATCAGGCTTCCACATTGTCTTGAGATCCATGATGGGAGACCACAACCCTTGGCCATACCAGTGGGAGTAGGCTGTGTTCCAAAGGGAAAACTCGCGAGTCCCACTCCCTGGCCATTCTGCCCTCTCTCATGTAGAGATGCTCTAGCTCTCTGCATGTAGCTAATTCAAACCATTTGTCTACAAATGTTATCCAGGTCTGAAGAAACATTCTGATTACGGATCTCTCGAGGGGACTAAAATCAGCCATTAAATAGTAATAAAAGAGTAGTTTGGTATCCACACAAGGAATCCTGTGAGCCAGATTTGAAAACTGTCCACTTCCTATCCTTTATTCTTGGCCTGTTTTCATTATGCCTCTTATGTTTCCTTGTGCAAATAAAATGGCCCATCTCAAGCACACTCCACAGAGTAAACATGCCTTGAGCAACAATCTCATTGTCAGTCATTAACGATCTGCCCTTTTTATAGCCATGACAAACTAGGACTAATTTTAGATTTCCATAGAGAAGGTGCCTCTTTTCTTATGGCCTCATAATTTAATAACTTTTATATGATTTTGAAGCAAGCTTTGAGTCCTGAATCAACTGAGAACATGTATAGAGAGCAATAAACTAGAGACAAAGATATTTTATTGCTCTTATTTTTATTTTAGGATTGCTTTCATTTTTGGACAAGCATGTTGGAAGCAGTATATCATCACCAATGAAAGATGCAGTTAAACAGAGTTTATCCACAATTTCAGGTAATCTATTCCTCCTAAATAGTTCACATTTACTGCAAAATGAACCATATGTGACTCCATAGTCTCATGACTCACTAAAGAAAATGTTTTTCATCATTCTTATGACGGGGGATGGAAACAAGAAAAGGCTGATCATGTGATGACTGCTCCAGTCCTTCACTCCTACACCAGAAAGATGGTTGTTAGCATTCCAGCACACAGTTTCCCTGACCATTGTGGACAGCAATGTTTTCTCCAAACAATGGTATAAAACCATGGAGTGTAGACATAGCCTGGCAATGGACAGATCTTCATTAGTATTGTTATAGCAGTTCCGCTTGCATGCACCTCCTGCTGTGCAACATGTATGCTTTCAGGAAGTACACTGCAATGTCTGGCAATGAATGTATCAACTGGGTGAATTAAGAATCCAGTCACTTGGAACGTTAAAGATCAAAGATATTGTTAGGGGTTATTCCCAGGGAAGATGTCTGAATAGATCTCTCAGTTGAGGTTGATTTGTCACCAAATGAAGCTAGCAGTTCTTTAGGCATACAGGACTGAAGGGCACATCCGTCTTCAACAGACAAGCACTGATGAAGTCAGCCATGCACACAAGAGAATTAGAGGATCTGGGGAGAGTAGCAAAACTAGGTGGAAAGAAGGAAATAGTCTGGAACACAAAGTAGCCACAGCACAAAGAGGGCCAGGAAGGTGAATTGCAGCAGTTTATCCACACACAGATCCTTGTATGTTTTGTGAATTTCCTGCTGAAGGAGGCTAAGTAATCCCGGGTACCCCAAAGAAATTCTGAACTGTTAGAAACCTAACAAGCAGCACTGCTTGTATTGGTGGTAAATTACTTGGACTCATTTGTTCTGTGGAGCAGCTGCATGAAAGGGTGGCGAATACAGCTGGATGACAGACCTTTCCATAGCCAGCACAATTTTATGATATGTTAGTATTTTGATTTTTCGGATACAAAATGTGGCCTTAGGGCTGGCATTCTCCTCACATACTGTATCTTTGAAATCCAGTTATTTTCTTGCACGCATCCTGGGATAATATGTTATGAATGAGCCAACCCTTCCAGATCATTATCAGACAGAGAATGATGGATGTCATGTAGCCCTTTTAGCATGTTTAATGTGCTGGCACTTATCTATGTTACACCAATCCTGGGGCCTTTAGGCTGCTCTAAATTACACTGACAGGAACAGTCTGTTGAAGACCATTCCTCTGGCTAGGGATGACTGGAGCATAACACACTCCAGTCGTGTCCCATCATATCCCCACATTGCACCAATCATGTCCCCCTATTCCTAACCCTGGAGACAAGAGTGGCTGGCTAGCAGAGAGCTGGCTATGATGGCTTTACACCATCCAAGAATCCCCCTGTACCAGAGGGATCCCCAGCTACCTCTATAAGGCAACTTTCCAGCTCCTGTGTGCTGTCTGAGCAGTGCAAAGCAGCCAGAAGGGTGACTGATGATCATTTTTATATCTCTGTCTCCTATCCCTTGTTTGTCCCTTGTCCTGGGAACAAAAATAAAAATGCCCAATCAAAAGCTGGAACTAACATACTATGTGCTTTATGACTTTGGTATTATATTTTGTCCAGCTCTCCCTCACTTAATTTGGTTTTTGCTTTCCTCCCAATCCTGTAAACACTTACACTCCTGTGTAACTTTAGAGGATTGGGACCTTAGATTGTAAAATATGTGGGCAGTGACTCTCTCTCACTATGGGCTTATCCAAGGCACATTGTGGTCTGCATCATGCAGGGGGTCAGACTAGATGATCATAATGGTCCCTTCTGACCTGAAAGTCTATGAGTCTATAAGGCCCAATTTTGTTTGGCACCTTTGGGAATTGCCATAATGCAGTAATATAGAATATTAATGTTGGTTGAGTGGCCTGCATAGTTGAGGCCAAGCAATTTTAGAAACCAGTTTGACTGCAATGGAACTTAAAGTGGGGTTCTACTCTGAAAAAAGTACTGTAAAAATGGTACCAGCTTTCTTCCTTTGGGTATTCAGAGCCATATGTGGCCCATTTTAGTGGCTAAAATGAGTTTTCATTGCTTTTTGCTCATGTTAGCCCTGCAGAGACAACACAGTTAACACAGAAACTGGATTTTATTCTATTTTTTATTAAGTTGCAGATAGTTTCACCCAGGGATTATGACTGTAGGCATAATGTGACAGGATGGGTAAGGAATGGTGTCCCTAGCCTCTGTTTGTCACTGGAGATGGATGGCAGAAGAGAGATCACTTGATCATTACCTGTTAGGTTCACTCCCTCTGGGACACCTGGCATTGGCCACTGTTGGTAGACAGGATACTGGGCTAGATGGACCTTTGGTCTGACCCAGTATGGCCGTTCTCAGTTCTTAACCATATGGCTTCATATATGTAGCTGAGGGACTGATTTTGCCTGCAGAACCTTTTTTACAGGTCCTAATGCATGAGAAGCAAAGATCGCAGCTTAACTCTTAGATCCCAATTGAGTCTTCAGGACTGGCAGTTAAAATATCGTTTTACTTGTAAATGGAGCACAGTTGCTATGGAAATCGCTGAGACACAAACATGGAACCTCGCACTGTCACTTAAAGGTCACTTTTCAGAGCAGATCTGACCTCTAGACTGTGTTTAAATGTTGTTGTAAAGCCAGTGTAAAAGAGGTCTTAGTCTGCTCCTCCATTACTGGCTGACTCTCTTGAAATAACAGGGCTCAGGCCTGGTGCGACCTAGCAGAGTTCCTACAGTCAGCATATTTCGATATTCTCAGTGGCTCCTTTTTAAAAAAAAAACAACAACACTGGATCAAATTAGCTATTTAACCTGTATTGCAGTTGGGTTTCCTCTAGGACCCAGAGGTTTCTTAATATATGGAGATATACCTATCTCATAGAACTGGAAGGGACCCCGAAAGGTCATCGAGTCCAGACCCCTGCCTTCATTAGCAGAACCAAGTACTGATTTTTGCCCCAGACCCCTAAGTGGCCCCCTCAAGGATTAAACTCACAACCCTGGGTTTAGCAGGCCAATGCTCAAACCACTGAGCTTTCTCTCCCTCCCTTCAACTGCAGTGTCATGAGAGTGGTACAGCCAATCACCCTTTGGGGGAGAGGTGGAGGGGCATTATGGTCCTGCGGCTTAGTTTGAATGACTGCCCTATGGCCCAATGTCTGGGGTCGACAAGGTGGCCTTCCTATGCTGGGCTTTCCTATGAAGCTCAATAGCCAGAGTCAATGGGGTTTCCCTCCCAGGTGGCACTGCGTGGCCTAATGGCCAGAGTCAATATGACTGCCCTCTCTATCAGGGCTGTGTGGCCTAATGGCAGAGATCAATAGGGCTGCCCTTTCTGTCAGGGCTGTGAGGCCTAGTGGCCAGAGCCAATAGGGCTGCCCTTTCTGTCAGGGCTGTGAGGCCTAGTGGCTGATGGGTTGGAGGGGTAGGCTGCCACCTCAAACTGGGTGGCGGCTGGGGAAGGGGGACCCAGGCCCTCCCTTCTCCACTGGGTCCCAACCCAGGGCCCTGGCGGTGGCAGGGTTGCCCACCACCAGCTTGGCAGGGATCCTGCCAAAAAAAATGCCACGCTAATCTCTGGTTCTACAACCCATTCCCCATTAAATTCCCATGAGTTACTTCCTACCCGTTTCTCTGCAGCTTGTCGTCTCAGGGTTCATGGTCTCTCCTCCCTCTGTGGCCTCAGAAGCCTGGAGGTCATGGGTCATCACCATCTGGCTGCCCTCTGAATCCTGAAATGTCAGCAGTCCTTCCACAGGAGCCTGCAGCGCACCTCCACTCCCTCTGGCAGTCAGCCTAGGCTGAGCTAAGTTGCTCCCTTTTATATCCTGGTTCCAACTGGAGCATGCTCAGCACAGCTGAGGGAACATGGCCTCCTTGGCCCATGGAGTAGGATTAACCCCTGCTGAACAAGTGCGGGGCTGGTACACCCCATCACATGCAACAGGCAGAACTCTCAAATGTCTTTGAATTCTTAACTTAGGAAAAAATTAAATGAAACACCAGTTCTGCATTTTAAATGAATAGCAATATTAAATTATTAATAACATATTTGTAACAGCTGTGAACACTTGACATTTAAGCATGGAACCAGCAGGCAGTGCACAAAGAGTCACATGACGGTTGCAGAAGAAATGCATTACTCAGTGTGTTTGGAAAGAGGGTTCGGAGTGAGGCAGAGGTTGCCATTGTATGTCATCTGAGACCTTGTGCAGCATATCAAACTGAGTGGGAATAACTGAGAAAGTGTAGCACAGGCATAATGTGGGTTATGATTGGATACCATAGGCCAATATAATCAGCTTAGGTTGCTTTAAATTACTTCAGGCCATTTTGATCTTCAACTGGCCCAGGATCGAGGGTGAGAGGGACAAAAAGTTCCCTTAGAATTTACACTTTGCTCAATGGAGGATAGAGCCTCTAATTTCTAAAACCTACATAATAATAATTGGCATAGAGACACAATGAATAATAATGATGGTACTTATGCATCTCAATACACTTTACAAACATTAATCAGCCTAAGATTTGTTCAGAGTCGTTAGTAAAGCAAAGGGCTTGGGCTGTAGTTCCAATGCCATAAAAGCATCATTAATCCCTGCAGAACAGAGGACTATTTATTAGGATGACTCTTGCCTTACCAAGCTATAACTTCAGTGTGGCGTGCAGGTGACAACAATAAACACTCCTGCTTAAACATACTTCTCACAAGGGCATTGAATCTAGCAACAGGAAATGTAATATCATCATGTAAAGTGTTTTCTTTCTGCTGGGCACCATCATTCCCTACTGGTGAGCCATTTATGAAACGTAATTACAGAAGAGGAGGGACTATCATGACAATAGAAAAGTCAAAAAGACCTGTTCTGCTCTGCTAAGTGCTTCAGCCTAAGGGCTCAAATAACTCACCATTTTAACCTATAAATTACTGCTTAAAATCAGATTTTAGCACACAAAAGAATCAGGGTAAATAAAGTCCTGTTCAGTATCACAGCTACAACATTAGCTCCTTCTTTTCAGTTTCTCTAAAACTATCCAGGTTGATTCACAAAGCAAGATCAATATTTTCCACTGGATGTGCAGTATCACTCAGATAACATGGATAGAGAGTTTTACTTTCAGTTCCTTCTCCATAGAAAGATTTCATTAGAACTTTCAAATCCCATTTCATGCTCTAAATGCCTGCTCTAATGCCCACTAACTTCAATGGGTGCTGGAGCAAGCCCTAAGTCAGGAGTGTAAAACAGGTGTTAAGAACAGTCTAGAAAAGTACACAACCCTGTTCCATGCATTTATGAAAACACAAGATGTGCCCAACATTTGCATTAATGAAAGGTCCTTAAATTACAATAATATTGCACTGGTTTTAAAAAGCCCTCTCTCTTCCCTTGATGAGTTTTTCAGTATAAGTGAATGATCTAGCATGGGATTACTGAGACACATATTGCAACCATATGCAATATCTTTAGGGACCATAATGAATGGTTTATGTATCACTGTGAACCAGTGACTGTATGCAACTCCAGAGGAGTAGGGCTGCCACAGCTTTGCCAGGAACTAAGAACAGTACAATGTGTTGCAGAGCGGCAGCTCCCTGGCTCCTTCCCAAGCATACATTTCTGTCATCCATTTATCCATCCATCAGAATGTATACAGACCTCATTTCTGTAGCAGTAGGTATCTGTGCACCTCATTTTAAAATCACAGGATATCCCAAATCCTCAGTTGGGACAGCTGTCCCAACTGAGGATTTGGGGTATCCTGTGATTTTAAAATGTTGGTAGCTTTTCCTTCCCTTTTTACTTTAATTTCCTCCTCTCCTCACAATAAGTGGAAAAGGAGCCTAGAATCCACAGTCCTTACTCAGGCAAAACTCCCTCTAGCTTTGGTGGGAGTTTTCCCTAGTAGAGTTCCAGACCAGGCCCATAATAATAGGAGTATTTGGTTTTAAATGACAAACACAAATTCACAAATCACCAAATGCTGGTGGGCAGTTGTGACATGCAGCGAATTTTTTTGTTAGTTTTGTTTAAACTATGCATCATGGACAACAGCCACATTTACTAATGATGCCTAAACACACCACAATAAAATACAGTAGCACAGCTACCCAAGAGAGAGTTTTATTATTGACCTGCAACCTCCTTCATTACAAACTCCCTCCCCCCAATAGAAAACATTTCCAATCTAACTTATGTTGTTTCTTTGCTCACTGAACATGTAACTGTAAATCCTATTTTTTAAATCCACTATGCTTTTACTGTGTGAAAACATCAACATCATAAGAAGCAATTTAACTAGAAATCCTATCCTTTTCTATTTTTCATGCTACCTTCTAGGAGATAGGTCCTTATTACCTGTTGTGACAAAGTCAGGCTGGATAGCTGCAGGAGGGTCTGGGAAAACAGGTATGTTAGCCCTAGAATGCTAAAGGCCCTTTTTCCTACAAGCTGAGAAGGGGTTACTTCAGGTCAATTAGGGACACCTGAGTCCAATTAGGGGCTGCCTGAAACCTGTTAAAATCTCTCTCCTGGTGGGGGGAAGATGAACTGCTGCAAGGCTGATGGCAGCAGGGAGATAGGTTTCTCCAGTGTGAGAGACTGCACTCCTCCCCATAGGGGAGACACCCAAAACCCAGTGCCTGTTTAGGGGAAGGACTGACACCCTCGGGCCAGTGACAGGACAACACCTGTCCCCGTGAGGGGGCCAGGGAAAAGTATTTCCTTTTTGTTTTGGTGCTTTATAGACTTGTTCCCCTTTGTTTGGCAGAGGAGCACCCCTCAGGCCTGCCCAGAGACCTACAGGGAAGGCACTGAAGAGGGAAAACAGACACACTCCAGAGTGGGGGCTGATTGACCCCAGGCCCTGTCCCCACCAGAGGAGTGAGCGCTAAGCCTGATGAGGCAGAAGGGGTGCCCTTGCCACACAGTAGAACAGTTGCTGCTAGCAGCCTAGGAATTAATTTTGGACTACCAGGGCAACCATCAAGTAAGCAGTTGGTCTGTGAACTGTAACAATCTGTATCTTACATGTGAAGCTATTGGAAAAAGAGGCTAATAGTATACTGAAACATATCTAGAGAAGTATTGTGAGAGAGAAGAGGGAATTAGTAATTCCTTTGTATACAGACTTGGTAAGACTTGTACTGTTAGGTATCTCATTACTATAAAATAACACACAGGATTCACTTATGACTCAGAACAATTAGAGAAAAAAAAACCACAACTGAGGACAGGTACATCTGTTTTATGAAGCAAAAGTAATTGCTGGATAGCTACAGTTGCAACTGAGTTGTCATTCTAAGCCCTGTTTTGAGCCCCTATCAAAAATCCACAAAGTAACATAATAGGTCTAATCATCCAATTTTGAGGCTAAGGTAGAGACTGAACTGTATTACAAAATTTGAAGAAAATTGGATAGGGTGTTTGTTCTTCATAACACCCTAAATATAGGGATGGCTCAAAGTTAAAGAAATCTTGTAACATTTTATGCCATTTTGACACACACACCCCCACAAACAAAAACGCCCCCCCCCAGAAAGCAGGAGAGAAATGTCTTAGTTTACTGAACTCCCCCAGTGATCTGTGCCCATAGCCAAAATGTCATTGATTAAAGTTTAATTCAAAAAGGTTTTAACTTTTAAATTAGTAATATTGTTATGGAACATCAGTTCTTGGAAGCTTAGGGTAGGATGTAAAGAAGTGCTGGAGACCTAACTTTTTAATTTTAAAAAGTAACAAAGCTAGTCGTTTTCCTTGCAGAGAAAGAGAACTCATGATAGAACTCAAATTCTAGTGAGTCTGGTTGGGGGAAGAGAGGAATTTTCCACCTGAAGTTCTCGAAGAGGGGCTGACTAGGACTCCCTTGTGGGCTTAGCCTATTGAACCTATGCTTTATTAAGGCAACCCCACCTTTGCTCTATCACCGCTGCCAGCATTGATTGCCCATTTGTCAAGTTTTTCAACAACAATCACCATCTTACTTTTTCCCCATATCCTCTCTCTTTATGCATGGAAGGAGTTCCCCGTACCATACCACTACATTATCTTCCAATATTTCACTTAAAAAAAACCCTGTGCATTTCTGCACATCTTTGTTTTGTCAGAAATCACAAGCAGAAATACTTTGACTAGCTTTTTGAGAGTATTTCTAGTCCTGATGAAACCAGGTAGGACTAGCAATCTTGGGAGAAAGTGCTTTCTTGTAAGATCTCCACCTTAACGTCCAATAAAAGAGCTCTACCTATGCATGAAAGTGTTTGGATCGTCTCAAGTTGAACAGCTGAAATGTGAGGTGTCACAGCAATAAGCCTGATCCAAAGCCATTTGAAATCTGTAGAAAAACTCCTCTGACTTCAATGGACTTTGAATCAGATCCAACATGCAGGAAGGTAGAAAGGCATGCTGCAGTGGTCTCAGCACAGGGCTGGGATCTAGGAACTCTTGTATACGCACCCCCTGGCTCTGCTACTAACTACTTCTCTGACCTTGGGCATATCACTTAGCCTCTCTGTGCTGCAGTTTCCCCATCTGTAAAAAGGAGGTAATATTCCTACCTTGCAAGGGGAACTGAGAGAATGAAGTAATTCCTAAAGCCCTTTGAAGATGAAAGTCATTGTATAAAAGAGTGTATCTATTGTAAGAAGTTATATTTTAATTCTCATCTGAACAGGTAATCTACATAGTAGGCTTCCATAACACTTGATATTTAAGTGCCCTAACAAGAAGGCCTGGCTTTCCAAACAGTTTGAGATGCAAGAAAGGGCTGCAGAGACTGTCCAGGTAAGATCTCAGAGAAGCAAACTTCTGAGGCTTGTTTTCCATAAATTCTTGTATAACATGGACTCTTACCACAGGGATTGCAGAGTTAAAAATAGTCATTCAGCCAGCAGTTTACCTCACTAAGAACCACAACAGCAACTGGAAATAGCTTTGGCAGTGAAGGTGTGGAGAGGTGGCTCAGCCAATCAGGAAGTCCCTATTTGAGAGGAAGGGGAGTCACTCCAGTGATGGAGAGAGCCACAGTGGAAGGTTATATCTGGTCCAGGGATAGAGAAAAAACTGCCAGGGCAGGAGTAAACATTTTGGGACTGCTCAAAGAAGAGAAGGCAGCAGATAGGAGCCATTAGTGGCTAGCTGAAGGGAGATAGCAGCATCAACAGAAAGTCAGAGAGGACCAAGGAATAGTAGCAGGAGAGGTTGAGACAGAAGGGCAAGAGGGTATCTAGACATGGATCCGTTACTTGGCTCCATAGGTAATTTTTAAATTACGGGGCTAGATATTTTTAATCTCAAAGTCTTAGTGCCTTGAGTCCAGTTCTCACGGTTTGTCATCAAAGCCCCTTGGCAGAATGATAGCACCTAAATTCAAAGGTGCCTTGTGTTTCCTAGGTGCCCTAAATTTTAGTTATATCTCAAGTATAAAATACAAATCCACTTGTACTCTTTGATAAGCCAATTTCTTAAATGTCCATGTTTTGCAACCTCCACTCTTATGAAAAGGATCAACAGCTTAGCCACTAAAAATAAATTATATCCCCAAAATGATCTAAACATTTAAAATGGAGAAATTAAGTAATAGACAAAGGTGAAAAGATGTTAGATTAAATTAAATAGCCAGTGCTATGGAGATACAGGAAGCTATTCCAGCTGAAGCATGAATCTATAGGATTTTCTATACACAACCTGTATTTAGGCAAGTAAAAGTAGTTTTGTTTACCAAAGGTATAGAGTACCTACAACCTCCACTGAAACATTTGTTTAGGTTTTTAAGAATTGATTTTGGGGTATCTAATGTTAGGCACAAGCTTGAAAATGTTGGCACTCACATTCAAGTGATCAATCCTAATGCCATTAGCAGAGTCACTGAAGCTAAAACTCCCATTTAAACTATTGGCAAGGGAATCTCTGTGAGAGCCTTCTCAACTTTGGAGTTTATGCCCCCTGTTCCACAATAGCCTGAAATGTTTTGATCCAAAAGTTACTCTTTGGATCATATTCTAAGGGCTTGTCTATACTTACCGCGCTGGTTTGGCGGCAGGCAATCGAACTTCTGGGTTCGATTTATCGCGTCTTGTCTGGACGCGATAAATCGAACTCAGAAGTGCTCCCCGTCGACTCCGGTAATCCTGCTCACCGCGAGGAGTACGCGGAGTCGACGGGGGAGCCTGCCTGCCGGGTGTGGACCGCGGTAAGTTCGAACTAAGGTACGTCGACTTCAGCTACGTTATTCACGTAGCTGAAGTTGCGTACCTTACTTCGATTTGGGGGTTTAGTGTAGACCAAGCCTAAGGAATATCTATTTAGGGACATGCTGAGTGAGGTCTGTGCGTCAGGAGGATTGAGAAGGTTCTTTCAAGCAGCTGTGAAAGGGAAAGTTTGGTAGTTTTGCTGACTTGCTGTTGTCCAGTGGAAGGGCTCTGCAGCTACTTTGGTTTTTATTATGGACTTTATTTTTTAATTGACAGCAGGACAGCTACAGCTTGGGATAGGTAGCAAGTTTAAAATAAACTAGGTTAAAGCTCAAACTGTGACACTTAAAAAAAAAAAACCACTGGTAAAGAATGCCCTTTCAGCACTTTACTATACTAGAATCCAGGTGTTATAAGGTTTAATTTGACATTTACAGGGAAGCTAGGTCAAAGTTGTAATGATCTGCATATGCCTTTGTTTTAAATGCAAATGCAAACATGTTTGCAGTTCTGCATTGTCAAAGCTGTTCAGAATATAGGTATGAAGTTTCTTTGCTGACTGTGACTATACCTAGTGTTGTAATGGTTGCATTCAACATGGCACGGACTGGAGTGATGAAAGTACATGTTAATAAAAAAAATTAGCTCATAACTTCCAGAAACTGGAAATACTTAGTGACAACCTCTAAAGGTTTAGGGCAATTAATCTGTTAACTTAAAGGAGGTAGAGACAACAGAACATGGAATCAGGCTGAGTACATACAGAAAAAAATAAGAATCTGCTAGTCAATTATATTACCGTGAACCACAACAAAAGTATGCCCCTTCCTACCTTCTTAGAATCTACTATAATCATGGTTTGATAGATATTTGGATAGTCTGACTAATTTAGAGGACTCGTAGGAAATGCAAGTATTCCTAAGTACTGCGTGCCCTGAACTCCAGTAGACTCCATTAAGAGTATTAGATCTGCCCAGTAAATTTACAAAATGGAAACTTTTACAAGAACGTTTCTGCCTAGTTCCATAGGTGGGCAGAAATGCTGCTATTCTGAGATATTCAAGTAACATCTTGTGAATGGTTCTCCATTTGTACCACCTCTTGGAAGTCTCTGTTGAGGGACAGTTCTTCACCAGCATCCTATATCAAATCTTGATTTTGTGCAACACATTCCATCAACCATCTTTATGCCACTGCTCTTCTGATAAGTGCTTTGAGACATTACAGCAGTCCATTATTACTCAAACACCCCATATTTTACTATTGACAGAAACTAGATTAATTGAAGCATGGAAGTGTGACAGTACTGATATTCCAGTTTAATGCTATATAGTAAGTGTGCATTGTGAAACAGAATTCCTCCTACATAAAGTAGGAAACTAAACTGCAACGATTACTGTTTGAATTCTTACACCAGACACACAACTTCTACCCTGACTCAAACTATGGCAGTTAAGAAATAGTGGAGAAACTTGTTACAAGTTGCACAATAAAGTCATGGCATGACTTACATGGCTTGGCAAGTTACACGGAGTCCCATCCTTTCTTGGTTATGAGGAAACAAGACTGGTTTGCTACCAGTTTTCAAAGTGTCATATTTGGGATCACTGCTGAAGTGTGGTTTTACTCAAAGTTACTCTAAACATGACATTGTACACATAGCTTATTTTAGAAGAAATAATTGCACTGTAGAAATCCACAAAAGGAAAAAAAATATTTAGCTGCCGGGACTACATTCTCAACCTCAAAGACAAACTAAAGTGCTCTCTCATCCATCACCAGAAATAGGCTCTCCAATCCAAAGTCTGGCTTTCAACTCCACTCTCTTCAGAAGTTTAGCACAAGTCAGACTAACTTAGTAAATATCCCTTTTCATATATGAGTATAAATCCATTTTAGTCTTAGCCCACTACAACAAATGCTGCTCAAAGAAACACAAACTTGCCATTAAAGCAAGCAGAGGTGACCAGACAGTTAATAGATCTGTTGTGTTAAAAAAAAAAAATTTACAAACTCACTTTTCACAGAACAGCCATTAGCTCTGCTGAATCTTTCCCTTTCCCAAACTCCATAGTATAGCCTAGCTTCCCTACCGTAATTATAGTGCTTTAAGTGAAAATTGATATTGGGACAATTTTAGTGAGAAAATAATAAATTTGCTATAATCCACTGGATTGGGTTTCTCTATGTATTTGTAATTTCTGAACACACGACTTGACATTAATACCTAGTTTCCTCAAGTTATCTGCAACCCTCAGTTTTATTACAGACCAATAATATGGATTTATCTGTCAATCTGAGCACCAAAGCAATACCAGAGTGTAGAAAAAAGTTTGATCAAACTCCATTGGGTCAAAAGAAAAAAAGTTCCTGAAACCCAACAGGTATTGTGTACTGGGCTACAACTATCAGGAGGCTTCACTGCTTAATCATGAGCAGTTCAAACTTATGACAATCAATTCTAGAACTAACATTTTAAGCAGCATTGTTCTGTAACATGGCAATTGGGAGATGCTTTGCAGAGAAGCAAGATCTTCTAGGAATATGATTATTCAACATTTAGGCCAGATTATTTCCCAATTAAAAAGTATTTGCTTTTCTAATAAAAGCCACACTAAACAAGTTTTCAATTTTACATCTTTTATTATATGCCAAAATTCACTAGAGCCAGGTTTTTGCTTGTATACAAGTTACTCAGAAAATTAACTGTATAGGCAAAGATTGTTAGCAATTTGATTTTATACTAATTTTTAGGTTTGTTCAGTTCAACCAGGCTGCAAAGATAATGTTGTGTACGAGCAATAAAACAGAAAAGAGCTGCAATGTTCAAGGAGTTTCCAAATATTACAGATTTTAGACCTCATCAGATGAGTAAACATAATACAAAAAATTACAAATAAAAGCAGTCACAATATAAAATAGCAGCTCATATAGCTTTTTTCAAGTTTTAATTTTATTCAGAAAGTGACATTTAGTTCAGTTTGCCTCATTCTTTGAAGCTTCATCAAAATTTTCAACAAGATCTAGAAAGAAAAAAAGAAAGAAAAGTACATGTTGAAACCAAAGCATCAGTACCTTTTTTACCTTACCAAATATATCTAGTGAGTCAAGATTTTATCTTAAAGTCAACTTTAAGTATTTTAATTATGAGATGTTACAGCTTTAGCATTTACAAATAAACAATTTCTACATAAAAGTATAAATGCCACATAAGACACTGGTGTAGATGAACCACTAGTATCTTATGAATCCTGTCTTCAACAACCACCAATGACTGATAGCACACTTAACTGTGCTATACCACACTTGTGCGGTGGGAAGTGGAGAGGGAAGAAAAGGGGAGGTTTCTTCTGTACCCTCATGATATGTATTAGGCCAATTCCTTGATGCACACTATTGATAGTATGTATCATTTTTAGCCTAGCAACATTAAAAACTGCAGATGCTATTTCTACAAAATAGCTAAAATACTGGATTAAGCCAGAGGCCCATCTAGGCTCATACCCTGACAGCAGCCAGTACCTGATAATTCAGAGGAAGGTGCAAAAAAAAAAAAAAAAAAAAAATTGTTGTTGTTGTCCACCATGGAATAACTTGCCCATAGGGAAGTTTAACAGTTAGTGGCTGACTAATTCCCTAACCATTTCTCCACCATGCCCCCCACCCCAAGTCTATTTCATGTGTGTAATGGTCTCATTGTCAAACACCAATTTTTTTTTTTAATCATACTAAGTTCTTGGCCTCAATTCTACATTATGTTTGTATTTTGTGGGACAGCAGGTCCTTTCATCAGTTTCTGTTTTATGTTTGTTCTTACCTGGAACTTCATCATCATCATCCTCTCCAGTAGCAAGTGGTGCTTTTCCATCCACAGCTGTAATCACAAATAATGTAATATCCATTTTAAATGCCAAGCTTATTTGTAAAAAATCTCCAATTACAATATATATATTTTTTGGAATAAAGCCAAAACTGAAGTTTGACATTAACTTGAAATATATTTTCAGCAGGGGAAGTGTCTGTGATGCAAGTTTATTACATAATTGTGAAATAAGACCCAGCTAGGAGTATACATTTTCTTTTGGCTATTTCACTATGTCTCATCAGAAGACAACCAGCACACAAGGAAACAACAGGACACATGCTACAACTATTTTACTGGTCAACTTATTACAGCAATGTAAGCTTATTTCAATCAACACTGCAAATTAAGTGCCTTGTATGAATAATCATTTTCATCTGCAAATGCAAAAACTGGGATTTTACTCAGATTAAAACAGCATCTTGATCTATTGATAATTCGTTTGTTCTCTGTCTATCCCAGACTCTAAACAATAAGCTTCAGCATGCTTAATTGTGCTTACCCTGGAGATTATGAAAGAAGGGAGAGTGTTTACCAGAAATTTGAGTTGGGAAGACTGAACACCTTAATCACCCCACCAATCAATCTTTCCCATTAAATGTCTGGGAGAGTGTGATGACTTTGCAGCAGATCTCTGAAATCACTAAATCCTGGCTCTGGGGATCAAAAGGGTAGGTAGGGAGTGAATTCAAGCCTCCCAACCAAGAACATCCTGCACCACATTTAAACTGGAAAGGAGGTTGTTCACTCAAGTACTCTACCACAAGATGAGAGAGGGGAAAACCCATTTTGGGCTTGATAGGTCAAATATCAATCTTAAATTAGTATTAAAAGCAGGCTACTAAGGAGTCAAACTTCGTAGCTTACATCGGCTGAGCTTATTCACACATACAGGGGCTCCTTGCATTCATCCATTCCCAATCACAAGCTCCCTCTGTACCACACTTCCCCACCCCATTATTTTTCAGGGAGTCCCTGCAACTCACCCTAATCTACCCCCTGCTAAGGTCTCCATGCCCCCTATTACCCACCCCCCTCATCCCACACCAGAGTCCCACATTCTGGCAGCTCTGTGTGCCCCTTGTTCACCTCTCCCATTCTCCCCCTATGGCAGGGGTTCTGTGTACCCCCCATTCCTCCACCCCATTCTAGGATCCCCCATTGTCCTTCCCACAGCAGGGACTCTGTGTACACTTCTATTTCTCCCTTCCCTACCTCCACTTATTCCAGTATCCCCAATTCTGCCCCTTCCCCTCCACAGACCAAGTCCCCCATTCTTTGCCCCATGGCTGGGGCTGTGTATGCCTCCATTCCCCTTTTGCCCCCACCATTCTTCTGTCTGGGACAGAAGTCATTCAGAGTGTCAACATGTTAAACTCTATTGGGAGGATAATAGGAGAGGAAAGGAGATACACTTTAACTGGAAAGTATTAAGGGGTGCCACCAACCAGTCTGATCTATAACCAATTACAGAGGTACTCAAGGTTGTGGCTGTGCTAAAGAGCTTCATGTGTCCCCCATTTTCCCTCAAATCAATAAGGTTCTGGCCAGTGATGTTTAGCACATTCCCTGAAATTACTGATCAGATGTAGCACTCAAAAGCTAGCACTCTACACAGAGACTCCATCAAGTGTAAGGCCTCCACAAGCTTAGCTAATACATTGGAAGAAATCTGCTATTTCAAATCAGTTATAAATTGAGCAGTTTTAATAAAACAGCATGGGCAATTCACTTTTCAACAATTACAGATTCCCAAATCCAATAAGCAATATTGCACGGTGGATTCAACTGTTTATCAATTCAAAGTTGAAGAGTGTTTTACTGACTCAAAGTAACATTTAACCCTTTTAATATTAAAGACCTTAAGTTTTGGTGTATCCAAGATTAGCATTTGGTCATATAAAACAGTCAGGGTCCATTATGGTGTCAAGGGGTCCTTTTATTTTTGAGGATTTAGGAGTTCCAAGGAATCTTGCTGCTGCTGCCTTGAGGAAACCTAAAAGGATGATGGGAGGAAGGGAGGGATCTGAACTCCTGGTGAGACAGGAAAAGATTGCCCAGCTGCTGATGTTGTTCTGCAGATTCCTCTGGGCCATGGGAAAGCATAAAGAACCCTCTACTCTATCAGAGGGGATCAAGCAACCTCCTTATCCACATTTGAACTAACAGCAGAAAACAGGAGACCCACCACCCTCCCCCATCCATAGAATAGACAACTACACCTCCCCTACCCAGAAAAGGGCCGTGTTAGAGGAGATTCAATATATCTACACTGCAATTAGACACTCCTGGCTAGCCCATGCCAGCTGACCCAGACTCACAGGGCTTGGGCTAAGGGGGTGTTTAATTGTAGTGCAGATGTTCAGTCTCAGGATGCAGCCTGAGCTCTAGGACCCTCCCACCTCGCAGGGTGCCAGAGCCTGGGTTCCAGCCAGAGCACTTACACTGCAATTAAATAGCACCTTAATCTAAGCCCCTTAGCCCAAGACAGTTGGCATAGGCCAGCCACAGGTTTTTAATTGCAGGGTACACAACACCTAAGCCATTCACTACCTGACCGCAGATATAAAAGCGGCAGGTGGAGCCAGAGGACTGTACAAGCAACATTTCTCTCCCTACCTCCCCAAACAAATGCCTTAGATTCTGAGGGGTGTGTATTGGAATAGGGAAAGTTGCACCAGTTCACTATTGCTGGAACTGGCTATCCTCCCAACTGCTAACAAAGGCCTCATCCTCTGAAGGGGAGGGGATAAGCTTGGGCAAACAATTTGTGATTCCTTTCCAAGGTATTTCAAAAGTTTAACCTGAAAGAAGAGCAAGACCAGGAAGCCCCCATCTGCAGGCAGTGAGAGAGATGCCCAGTGACAGTTAAACTAGCCACATTCCACCAATTCCCTCTCCTCCAAACCCTACTCTATAGCAGCACCACCTTTCTGTGCTGAGGGTACCCACCCTCGTCTCTACTTACCTCCTCTTCACAATTCAGGTATATGGCATTAATCCAAGACTGCAGGGTAATGATTGCTTCTGCTGCTGGTGGGAGCTGTCTTGCTCCCCTCTTCTCATTTACCTAGGAATTTGGAGGTGGAAGCCTTGATAATCTCTCTCCCCCATACCAACTCTAGGAACTCCCTGATACTGCTTCATTGCCTCCTAGTTACTGAAAAGTCTCGCCAGGCAGACCTACCTTTGCTAAACCAGAGGGGGAGCATGACATCAGAGCACCTTAGTGCCTCTAAATCCCCTCCTGAAATTCTGTGCAAGTGAACACTGCCAGTTCAAGAGGAAAAACAAAGCCCAGGCTACTTTTTTTTTTGTTTTTTAAAGATAAATGTAAATTAATACGTTTTCCACATAAAAATGTGCTAAACCTATTTTAAACAGATGAGTGTGCTCAAATTAAGCAAGCTGCCCTAGATGAGTAAGATAACCATTAATTACTTTGCTTCCAGTTTCTTGGTATTTGAGAAACTACATGCAGGTTAAGGGATATGTGCCAGTTTCTTTTATTTTACTATATATCATGTTGGAAATAGATGTGCGAACAGGTTTTGATTACATTTATTAGCATATGGGTGGAACACTGAATTTTTACTCCTGAAGTTCACTGCTGTGAGACAAAAAAAAACTGTATAAATCTGCTGAAAAAGTATGTTGAGGTTATTACTTACGTTGCTTGGGTAGAGCCTCTGCCAATCTCCTCAAGCTAGTCAGACTGTCAGCTCCAAGCTGATTTAAGATGCTGGGAAGCATTTCCGTCAGCTGCTTTGTCTCAGCATGGCCTGTGATAGTGAAAGTGTTAGCAGCCAGAGATGCCTGAACTTTAGGGTTGTTGAAGTGGATGACTGTTCCCTGGTTGGTAAACATGTTTACCTGCAAGAAAAAGTAAAAGCATATCAAGACAGTCAAATTTTGGAATATGATTTAATTTCAATAGAAAACTTGAACAACTAAGCCTTGTTCAAGCTCAAGGCTTACTTGCAATATTTTTAACAGTTCATGAGTATAATCAGAAGTAGATATAACAAACGTCACAAAACTTGTTTTTTAAGGTTGGGTTTTTGTTTTTTAAATTAAAGCAGTTACCTCTTCAATACCAGAGATGTTGTTGACTCCCAGTTTCTTTAAGGAGAACTGAAGTTTCTTGTCATCTGCTGTAGCTGTTCTGTGGACAACCTTCTTCTTTCTGCGAGCAGTTCCCTTTGTGGAAAGAACATATGTTTTACCTTTATACTACAGCAGTTCTCAAATTAAAGAACTCTTATTTCACACATCACTCACAGGGGATGATGATAAGTATAAATGTCAAGAAGGAAGAACTGGTAAATTTGATATCTATGTCAACACCATGGGCTAAAGATTTCAAACAAACATCCCATTTTAGCACACTTTAAAGATTTGCCAAGTATACTTTTGGAAAGAGGATTTGATAGACTTTCCATAGAGAACCATTTCTGGAAAGGAGAATGGAAACCTTTCTAGGTTTCTTAAATTATATCCAAATTCTGATACTTTTATAAACTTAAAATTAAAGGAAACTCTCTGTAATAAGATGTATTCTAAATAAAAGGAGAGTACAAGAATGATTTCATCAAGAAATCAAAGACTATTCATCAAAAAGAAATGAGAAAAAAAACTGTACAGAATCCCAAGAACAATAAGACATGCTACAGCACTACATAGGAATTTGTCACTCAAACAGAGAAACTTTGCCCCAAGGAGAGGATAGCTATGTCTGACAGATTGGGATCTGTCTTTTCTGATTTGGCAACTCATATTTTGCACATCAATAAAGGTACTATTGAACTGAATTCTAGGTCATACCCATTTACAAAGCAGAAGTCACCAAGAGATGAGTTCTCCCCTTGTTGAGGGCCAACTCCCCCCAACCAAAGCGCCCTAGATTTGTGATTTGGTGCAGTTCTTTGGCAGGGAAGACTGCTCTTCTCCATGTCAAAGAGCAGCATTGCCACTTTATGGCTTCTATTACAGTCACAAGATTTTGGCATCCCCTGAACTAAAGAGCGCAAAACAGATGGCTCTATTAACCTCATTCCTTTTCCTCCTTGAGTCTGCTGTCCCAAACCCTGCTGCTTCTGCTTCAGGCCAGCCAGGTCCTAGCAATAAGAAACAGTTGCACATCCATCTAGACATAATTCCCTCAGAGAGAGTACCGATCAGTGAATTGGTCTAAAGAAAAACTTGGGTGAACATTATGGGCTTTAATCCAATTGAAGCAAAAACCCCAGCCCCTTTTAAAGTTGTGTGTGGAGAAAGGCCCCCCAGAATGGGTAGGCTAGGATAGGAAGAACAGTAGTAGCCCCAGTTAAGGTGAAACTACCACCAAATTGGAAAGGAATCTCAGCCTGAAACTCTCTGCCTGCCTAGAGTCTGAACCCAGCTCACTCAGCAATTTGAAACTGCAACCAGAACAGTGACCTTTCATGTAAGGAGTGATTCAAAAGGAGTTTTTATCAGCCTGTCAGAACTACATTAATATTTCAGAACAAAAGGCTTTTTAATAGGTCTAGAAAGTCATGCTTTGCAGGAATCTGACAAAAGTTTTTTTTTGGCAGGTGTCTGCAGAGACACCTGCCAATTCACAATAGGTTAAAATAGGTGTCAAATGCATTTGGATTGATTTAAGTCTTTATGCTAGAGTTGTCTGCTATCTGAATCTCATAGTTAATTTCCATTAAGTGGATAGGAGCTGCTTTCATCTTTACAGAATTTAAGCCTGTAAAGATTACAGGTCTCTGACACTAAATCCACCTTGATCCTGCTGAGACATGCACAATTCCTGGGGTTCCACCTATGTATTAAAGATGAGTGGATGCTGCAGACTATGTTTGGAATACTGAGAAATACATCTGGCCAACCCTGCCCTAAAATTAAAAAAACTGAAGTGTCTTTGCTAAATGGCAATGACTACATCTTAGACAAAAACTGCAAATTATAATAGTATCATCAAGTCGTATAATAATCCTGAAACTCCACCCAAATGAATTGAAAGACATTTTGCTAAAGCTAGATATAGAGGAACTCACGGACAAAGAAGTCTTACAAAACAGCCTTGAAAATTTTCTAGACTAGGCACATTCTATTCTTTGCATGATTAGCAAACTTAAGTTTTCCCCATGAGTAAAACAGTACATATACCAAGTGAGTGGAGGAGTAGGATTTCGCAATGCTGCAATAAAGTACTTCTGACAGTATTAGACACCATCAAATCCAGTCTATTTTTAAAATAGCAGAGTCAGGTACTACCTCTGCCCCAATTCTCCCATGCCGATTTGAGACTGAACTATAGCATCTCTAACATATTAAACTCCATTGTTTTCAGTTACAGTCACAAAGCAGCTAGTATGCATACAAACGCACCCAGTTTTGTCGCTTATCAACACTACAATGAGCAAGTTGTAATCTGGAGCAAACTAGGTGTGCACATGTACGTGACTAGAATAAAAATGTCTATAGCCTGCACTACCATATCAGGTTTATCTAGACTAGGTATGTAATCAGACAAGCCTCATTAACATGACACTTCAATTTGTGGCTGAAAGCATTTCTATGTGCTTTATAAACCACATTTATGTAATGACTATGCTACTTAAATACTTTCATGCAGAAAAATCCTGTTTAGTTCACTATAATCTGTATTTATAGAGATCACAATCTACATTTGTTATTTCTTGGTTCTGCAGCAATTTTATAACCCCATTCCTTCAAAACAAAGACAACAAGACAAAGTTTGTCTTTAAAGAAAACTCTACAGATCTGTTCCCTCAAGGGTGGGTATAGCAGACAGCCTTCAATAGGTTCCCTCCACCACTTCTAATTTTCATACTACGCTGTGCAACAACTCCACATCTCAGCAAAGATAATATGCATTAGTTTTTTCCTGAAAAATTCCCTTAACATTACTGAAATGATTTAAAATAAACCTAATTTAAGTAGTTAGCAGCAGTAGATATAAAGTTACATAAAGGCCTATTTCAAAGACTAATTGAAAGGTTTTCATCCAGCCAACACAATAATTCAGAAAATGTTTCCCCTGCAAGAACTGATGAAATCACTAACATCTAAACAAGGCCCTAGTTCTGGTATTAGTGATATCAGTTCTTGCAGGAAGACACAGAACCTTTAATCCCTCTTTGCAAACAAACAAAGGACTGACTGGTTTTAAAATGTTTTTAAATGACAAATAATTTTGTGTCTACAGATTTGTTAATGATTTGGATCTTGTTTTAAAGACATGGAACTGATACGTCAGGAAGTAGCTTACCTATTCAATACAGTGATACCGGACAAATACAGAAAAACCTAGTCAGTCTGAAAACTAGAACATACAGGCAAGTCATCTTACACTGGAGTTACGTTCTGCTGTCAGCGTGTAAAGCGAAAATCACATATAGTCAAAATTACATTGAGTGTAATGGCGGGCGGAATCGCCTGCACTACAGATACAGTATTTAGTTTGTTATTTTTCTCTTTTTTCTCTTTTGGCCGACTGAATTCACGCATGTTAAATGCGTGTAAGATGAGACTAGCCTGTACATATGAGCAATTAATCTTGTTGGGTAAGAAATATGGTATCCTGTTTCATAAATGTAATTTTGGGGGTTTTTTTTAATGAAAACCCTTATGCTTAAACTGAATGTAGATTTTGCTTTTGAAAATCCAATGGTTTCCCAATAGAAGTTATGAACCACACATTTAATGAGACTCAATCAGCCTTACTTTTGCCAGATTTCTCTGGAAAATCAATTAGAAGAATTTCCATTGTATTTTTACCACTGACCTAGAAGAACATAAATACACAGGTAATATGTAGACATAAGGAAAGTAAGTTGGATTTGATAGGCAAGAGAATGTGGGAAAACATATTACTAATAGAAACAGTACATTCGTTAGATCACATCCATACCTCGCCAAGATAAAACAGTAAGTTTAAATAGATTTAAAGTTTCATGTACACTACTTTGTGCCCATCTGCATGGCGGGGCTGTGCCTTACCTTTCCCCCAATGCGCACTTGAGCCTGGAGTTTGGCTAGTTTTTCTTGATTCATGATTGTTTCTTTCATCTAAAAAGGAAGGACAGTCACAACACTATGGACACGGCTCTGCTCGCTGGGGAGGTCAGCCCCGGGGCGGGCAGCGTCTACAACGCAGCGGAGGCCCCGGCTATCTCCGGAACACCGCACCCCAGGCTCCGTACCGGGACGGCCAGTCAGGGGGCAAGGCCGCTCTGCAGACCCCAGCCGTATCCCGGCGACAGGACGGGGAAGCAGGAGGCGAAAACAGGGAGCGGAGGCAGGGGCTCGAGGCCTCTCTTTGGGGAGGGGGGACAATTTACTCAGCCCCGCGTAACTCCCATAGCCGCATCCCGCCCCGCCGCGGCTTATCGCTCCCCAACTGCCGGGCCCCGCGCGGCCTATCCCACCGGTGTCTCCCCGACTCACAGGTCCGCGCCTGGGCGCTCCGCCAAGGAACCTCCCCAGGGACCCCGCTCCCCGGGGCAGCCCCAGGCCCCTTTGTACCTTTCCGGGCGGAAGCGGCTCTGTCCTGGCGGGGGACAGGGCAGGGAGCGCGGATCTGAGCGCACACACGCGGAGGGGCGCAAGATGGTGGCCGGAAGGAAGGCAGGAGCTGGGGGAGGGCGGGGCGACGCGACGCGCTGACGACACCCAACGTCCGGCGCGCGCGCTCCTCCTACCTCAGCCTCAGCCGTCAGCCCAGGAACTCGGCGCGCGCTCCTCGCGTGACGCCGCTGGGGTGAGCCCAGCCAGCGCGGGGACCGTCACACAGGCGGGGCGGATGGGAGCGTGGGGCCCGAGAGCGCCCCCGTCACAGCCCCAGAGGTGGCGCGGGGCGCTGGACTGAGCGTCCTGGGAAAGCCTGTCTCAGCTGGGCACCTTTGTCAGGCGCCTGCCTGCAGCAACCGCGGCACGAAACCAGTCGCCTTTGGTCTGCGTTTTGCCTTCCCAGCTGCTGCAATCGGGATTGCAGGAGAATTGCAGCTCTGTCTCTAGGCACGCGCGTGGGCTTCTGCATCTCCCTAAACCCTGTTCTAATTTCTGCTGGAATACAGCTAAACTCTGGCCATTCCTTCCTATCCACATTGCTAAAACCTTGTTGTTGTCTTCATCACGTCTTCCCTGTATTGCTGTAACCTCTATTCCTCTGGCCTCTGTGTGTGTTATTTTCTAATCTCTTTCATTTTATCCCCAGATACCACTGCTAAAATCATTCTCCTTCTATCAAATCATCCTTCCCTTCACTCTCTTGATTGCCTGCCTGTATTTCACAATATATAATTCAGGCTCCTTGGGTTTTCTTTCAAGGACCTATATAATCTCAATCCTGCCTACATCTCTGTTTTTATCTTCTGCTACTCTGTCCCTTTCCATTTTACTCCTCTCACCTCAAGACTCCCTTTGGCTTCATACCTTTTTTCATGTTAACCCCTACACTTAGAACAGTTTCCCACTTCTTGTCTACAAACCCTCTGTGATCATCTCCAAGAGTCTTCCCTACATTAGTGTTTTTATCAATGATTCTTCACACCCTCTTTACCTGGACTGTTGCCCTGCATTTTGGTATTGTCTGAACTGGATCCTGATCTTGCAAATGATTATACACATAACTCCACACTGAGAATACTTATGTGTGGAATGGGACACCCAAATACCCTGAAAATCTGTTTCCATACAGGAAAAAACAAACACTGATCGCACACCTTTAGTTGTCACCTACCACCCCATACTAGAACCCATACAGGTATCATCAAACAAATACAACCCGTGCCTGATGGGGACCACATCCTGAAATTTGGGAAAGAAATTTTTCCCAAACCTTCAAACAACCCTCCCCCCCCCCCAGCCTTGCTAAACTCATCATCAGAAGCAAGCTTCCCTACAGACTGGGACACACCAACTCAAATCAGCACCAGATCCTGCCAGAACAACAGATGCAAAACCTGAAGACGTATCTCCACTACTACGATGATCACTACTTCAAAATACAACCTTTTAAGATCCATGGGTCCTACATATGCCTATCACAACATGTGGTGTAGCTCACCCAGTGCATCAAATGCCCCAGCAACAACTATATGGGTGAAACCAGACAAGCACTATGCTCTTGAATGAACGCACACAGAAAATTTATAAAAGACAAAAACATCTTGTCACCTGTGGGCAACACTTTTCACAAAGTGATCACTGTATATCTGACCTCTCAGTCCTCATTTTCAAAGGAAACCTGCACAACACCTTTGAAAGGTGAGCCTGGAAACTTAAATTCATAACTCTGCTGGATGCTAAACACCATGGACTTAGCAGAGACACTGGTTTTATGGCTCATTACAACAACTTGTAATACACCTTGCTGCCTACTAACCCTTCATAGTCCTATGACTTCAAAGGTTGGCCACTTCATTCTAAGTGATCTCCTACAATATGTATGAACTTTATGATTAACAATCTGTCCTACCTTGTATTTAGCTTGGACACTCTTGTTTCTTTCTCCAGACCTGAAGAAGAGCTCAGTGAATCATCTCAAATGCTTATCCCTTCCTCCAAAAAAAAGTTGGTTCAATAAAAGATATGACCTCATCCACCTTGTCTCTCTCATATGCATAGTTATAAATGTTTGCAGGATCAGGGCCTTAGGTTGTAAATTCTTCGTGGCAGGGACCATTTCTTAGTCTAAGGCCCGATCCTGCACAGACTTAGACCAGGTCTACATTATAAACTTACATCAGTATAATATCACTCAGAGGTGTGAAAAATCCACACCCCTGAGCAATGCAGTTATACAAGCCTAACCCCCAGTGTTGACAGTGCTACGTCCACAAGAGGGCTTCTTCTGTCAACATAGCTACCACCTCTCATGGAAGTGGATTAACTAAGCCAACGGGAGAAGCTCTCCTCTCGGCGTAGTACTGTCTTCACTAAAGCACTACAGAAGCACAGCGGCACTAGTGCTGCTGTGTTGCTGCAGCTTTTTACGTGTAGACCTGCCCTTAGCAATGTGCTTGACTTTGCTCACTGTGAGGAGGCAAGTGGGACAACTCACATCATTAACTGGGACTCACATGATTGACTTCAATGGGACTAATCACCATGCATAACAGTAAGCACATGCATAAGCCTTTGCAGAATCTGGGCCTACGTTTTCTAAAGTTCAGTGTATGTTGTTGGCGCCTGTGCGCCAGACCGGAGGGCAAAATTGCTTGTTTGCCCCACGTCCCGACCGAACTTTGGTTGGGATGCGGGACAAACAAGCAAATATCGGAACAGTCACGATAAAATTGGGACGCCTGGTCACCCTACTCCCAGAGCCCCCACCCTAACTCTGTCCCAGAGCCTGCACCCCTCACCCCCTCCTGCACCTCTATCCTTTGCCCCAGCCCAGAGCCTACACCCAAACTCCATCCCAGAGCCTGAACCCCTCACCCCCTGCTGTACCCCCACCCCCTGCCACATCCCAGAGCCTGCACCAAGCACCCAAACTCCATCCCAGAGCCTGCACCTCAGATCCCCTTCTGCACACCCACCCCTGCCCCAGCCCAGGGCCTGCACCCCATACTCTTCCCCCCACCCAAACTCCCTCCCAGAGCCTTAGGCAGGTGGGGGCGGAGTTTTGGGGGGCGGGGTCTGGGCGTTCTAGGCACCACCAAAATTTCTACAAACCTGCCCCCCCTGCACATGTTTGAAATTTTTGGACATTATCCCTCTGTCTGTATCCGTGTCTGTGTTTACTATTTATATGTCATCCCTTTGTCTTCAGCTCAGCCTGTTATATTATACCTTGCATACTTGAGATTTGACTCAGTGATAAGGATAATAACCTGACTGTTTAATTTTGTGTTCTTAATTAGTATTCGTTTTAAGGCTTTTCAGCATTTGTGTACATTCAGTATTTGTGTACATGTTTACAGTAGAAGATTTCAAGTGTAGATAAGCTACTTATTAACAGCAGAATATTTCAAGTGTGAATAGGCTACATATTGACCAGATAAATCACTATGAAGAGGAGATTTGAAAGTGGTGCAAGCAAGAGACAGCGAAAACAACTGAGTGAAGCAGCAGCTAAGAGCTCAATGCCAATAACTTCATTTCTCAAACCACTGGAAAACACACCTTACCCAACAAACAATGCTACAGAAATATCAGTAGTCAAGAAGGAGATGTGCCAACAGTAACAGATGCAGCAGAAGTTCCTGTGTATGATCAAGAAACTCAAGAGCAACAGGAAGATGTAGATCTTACGCAGCAAGAGCAATTCATGAGTACTGTAGGTTTGACTGTAGGGTGACCAGACAGCAAATGTGAAAAATCGGGACAGGGGTGGGGGGTAATAGGATCCTATATAAGAAAAAGACCCAAAAATCGGGACTGTCCCTGTAAATTCAGGACATCTGGTCACCCTATTTGACTGTGACTGACATTGGAATTATTGACAAGAGGAATGCTGCACAAATGCAATCTTTTCTTCAAATTAATTGTTTTGAAATTCCAAGTAACATTCCACGAGATATTGATAATCATGCTTTCCCTACTCATCTGTTGACAAAATCTTTTCCAAATGGTGAGACCTGCACAAGAGACTGATTATGATGGAGTACAGAAAAACAATCTCTGAACTGTGCACCCGGCTTCATTTTGAACAAAAGCGCTGCAAATGCATCAGTTCTCTCTGATCAATCAGGATGGAGCATCAGCAGAGGTTGGAGGAAGTTGAAAGACCGAATACCATCACACGAGAGTTCAACGTCACACGAAGAAAACTATGTTGCATGGAAATCAGCCAGTAGGGCAGCTTCAGCTGAAAGTTCAGTTGAGAATTTATTCTTGACTGAACTCTCTACAGAAACTAATAACTGGAAAAAACTTCTTGAGCACATCCTGAATGTCATCCTTTTTCTTTCTGAGAGGAGATTGGTTTTCTTTGGTTCCAGTCAACATATTGGTGATCATGCAAATGGAAACTTTCTAGGCATAGTTGAGCTCCTCAGAAAATATGACCCACTTTTATCAGAGCATGTTAAATGTGTTCGAGAATCTCAAGAGAGACAAAAGCGCATGCAAGTCCATTATCTCTCCACATGCATACAAAACAAGTTTATTGAGCTATGTGGGTCATTTGTACAAACAACAATTCTTGATGAGATTCAAAATACCAAGTATTTTTCAATCATTGTTGATACCACTCCAGATTGTTCTCACAAGGAACAGACTACTATGGTTATTCAATATGTTAAGATTGTAGACAGCTCAACATTTTCAATTGAAGAAAGGTTTATTTTGTTTGATAATTTCACGAGAAAAACTGGAAAAGAAATTGCTGCTTGATTATTAGCAATTCTAGAAGGTCTAAAGTGAGATTTTCAAGTCTGCATTGATCAAGCCTATGACAATGGATCTAATATGGCTGGGAAGTACAAAGGTGTACAAGCAGTTCTGCTTGAACATAATTCAAACTGTATTTTCTCCAGCTGTGGAACCTTGTAGGTATTCACTGTGCTGAATCATGCAAGGAGGCAATTACTTACTTTGGAACTGTTCAGCAAATGTCCAGTCTCTTCAGTAGCAGTCCACAAAGGTGGGAAATTCTGAAGCAATATCTTCCTGTTTCACTGAAAGGGATGTCCAAAACTAGATGGTCTGCACGGACTGATGGCGTTCAACCAGTTGTGCAGCATTTGAATTCAGCTGCGCTCCAGCTGTCGGAATTATGATACCTACAGACGGATTTCACGATGCACGACAGAAAGGGGCCATGACCAGGACACATTGCAGTATAGGGTAAAAGTAAAGGAGCTATGGAACACTTACCACAAGGCGTGGGAGGCAAACCGCTGCTCCGGTGCTGCGCCAACGAGCTGCCGGTTCTACAAAGAGCTGGACACGATACTCAGTGATGACCCCACCTCCACTGCAAAGGACCCTGTGGATACTTCGTTGGCTCATGTGCCAGTTGAGAGTGGACCGAGTCAGGAGGAGGAAATCTTGGATGAAGAGAGGGAGGGGGACCCAGAAGCAGAGGATGATTCGAAGGCCAGAGATGCATGCAGTCAGGAGCTCTTTTCTACCCAGGAGGAGGCTAGCTAGTCACAGCTGTCAGATCTTAGTGAAGCGCAAACAGGAGAGGAGGCCCCTGGTAAGTGGATCTGATTTTGGGAATTGCTGAAGCGAGTTGTTGGGGGCAGGAGGGTTGCAGAAAGCAGGCTTGTCTCCCACTGCATGCCTAGTCTGAGCAGTGAAACAGGCTGTTGATTGACTCCCTCACTTCACAGGAATCTCCCTCAGAGCTCTCCAGGAAACTCTTGTGGAGATACTGGGCAATCCATTGCCACAGGTTCCTCGGCAGAGCTGCTTTGTTTCTTGCCTCATTAACGGTAACTTTCCTGTGCCACTTTGCTGTCACTGGAGGCGGGGGACCATTGCTGCACTCAGGGGAGCCGCATAGGGGCCAGAGCGGAAGCCGCAGCCTTGGAGAAGACTCTCCCTTGATTCCCTGCTCACCCTCAGCAACGAGATATCTTCCATAATGATCACCTCCTGTGGATTTCCTCCTCCTGACTCGGTCCACTCTCAACTGGCACATGAGCCAACGAAGTATCCACAGGGTCCTTTGCAGTGGAGGTGGGGTCATCACTGGTGGGGACAGGAATGATTATCTGGCACCCCCTACAGTGCAGGCTCTCCCCAAGAGCCATGTGCCCAGTGTACAGCAGGGTCCAGGAAGAGAGATTTACCCTGTCCTTGCAGTTACTCATCATTTTGGGGGTCTTGTGGCTCATGTGTGCTTACCTGGGGTCAGACAGTTAAGGACAGGTGTGTGAGTACTGGCTGTGTTTTAAAGCTCTGAATCAGTGTTGTCTGTGTTGCAAACAATACTGCTTCTGTAAAATTTAAACTTCACAGAGATGACCTTGGGAGCCCAGCCTCCCTCTTTATCGGCGACTTTCCCCTGCGTTTGTTGTCTTTTAATAAAATAATTGTGTTTGTTTGAAAGCAATCTTTATTCTATTAAGTGAAAAAGCGCATTGCAAAACAACATATAATTAAGTTAAGGCCCCTTCTGGAATCGTGTGTACCAATCACCTCCAAGCATTACAAGCACGGCAATCCCAAGCTTAGCAACAAATATTAGTGGCTTTCAGCTTCAAATTGCTGCCTCAAGGCATCCCTGATCCTTATGGCCACCCACTGTGCCCGTCTAATAGCCAACCAACACTTTTTCCAGGATGTCTTGCTAACAATTCAAACTCACTATTGCTAAACCAGAACTCCTTATTTTTCCTCCTAAATTGTTTTCTGTACTCCATTACTGTTGAAAACACCACCATCCTCCTCACCTTTTGTCCTCAAAAGCTTGATTCCTCCAGAGCTTGCTTTCTGTTTGTTTGTTCATCCAAGTTTTTGTAATGTCACCCTTTGTGGTCATCTCTGAATACCTCCTGATGAGTTACATACAAAATTTACAGCTGTCCCATAGCTTAAATTTTCTCTCAACTTCCCCCAATGCAGTAGGGGATTTTTTTTTTCTTTGAGTTTTTATTTCCTCCTTTCCCCCTTCTTTTCCTTCTCTCTTTCTTTCCTTTCCTTCTGGTTTTCACAACTTGTTATTCCCCTTCCACCTCCTCTCTACTTCTTTGCTGGTTTTAGTTGGGGATTTGGGAAAGCCAAGTCAAAGAAGTGAGTTTTACACTTCATTCTGAAGTTGTGAAATTAGTAGTTATTCAAAAGCTCTGGTGCCAAGAAAGTCCTGTTTCCTGCTCTCATAAGTTTCATCCTTGAGGATGATAGTTTCTGAGGTATATAGCTGCTAAGGGAGAATGTTATCTGAGAAAGTGAGAGGCTTTCTGTGAGATACTTAAGGTCAGTTTCATGGAAAGCCTTGAAAATGGACCATGGCTTTAACCTTGACTAGGTATTCTATGAGGAGCATTCTAGTGAGTTAAGCATAGTTATTTATGCTCTCAGTGACTGATATTACTGAGGAGACTGCATGCTGCATTCTGAACTAACTGAAACTTCTAAAATGCAGAGTACTCATGCACAGATATATCAAGTTGCAGTGATCTAGCCTGTAGGACATGAAGGTGTAACTGACCATGGCCAAGTCATCATCTGATAACATGGGGCACAGTTTTGCAAGACTCCATTGCAAGAAGGCATATTTTGTAGCTGCAGGTATTTGAGAAGCCAGAAGTATTGAAGAGTGCAAAAGGATCCCAATGATGTGGACTCATCTGACATTCTGGGTGCATATTCCTTGGAAAAAATATTATCTTTCAGCAATGGATGTTTAGTTTCTAAATTTCACAAGTGATGTAAAACCATATCTGGGTCATATTTTTCTTTCATTGTATTTCTTCTCCCCGCTCCCCGTCATGGTTGGAACCTACTTGTTCTTTTAATGATGTAACTGCTGGCCCACACCGGGGTGTCAACAAGGGATCAAACTTGGGACCTAAATGCATCAGCCTCTACTGTCTGAGCCAGAAGATATTTTACTCTTAGCTAAGGCTGTAGTAGGCTCATCAAGCACTAGCTGGCCTAGCCACCACCAGAAGGGGACAGAGGGCTACTCTGAGCAGGCAGGGGTTACAATGAAACCATCTTTCCAAATCACCCATTGGTCTGAACTGAGCTCCAATGAAGGCTAAATACAAATAGCATAATTGTGTGAAGCTCAGCAGTGTTCCTGTTCCACAGCAATTACATCCAGCATGCCAATGTTGTAATTCATGAACAAGCTTTGAGTGGTCTGTGTGAAGGACCACTTGCACTTGTCTCACCCTTAATAAATAATGTGTTTAATGGGGCTTGTATTGTTTTGAATGAGGTAAATCTGGGCACACACTGAAGAACCTGTTTTATTAGCAGTGGCTCAAACAGCTGCTGCACACACTCGTGTGCTATTCCAGTCCACTCTGAGAATCTCAGCTGAATTTGGTTTGGTTTTTAACAGTGATTGCATTAAAAAAGTGATTCTCAAATTTATTTGCTCAGGCCTCCCTTCTTTGTGTCTGTAATTATTTATGCCCCCTCCCCTTGCAAGTACATATACCGCCACCGAGCTCTGAAGGCAGAACAGAGAGCAGCGGCTGCTGACTGGGTGCCCAGCTCTGAAGGCAGCAGCACAGAAGTAAAGGTGGCAATGTGAAAAGTGATATTTGTCAATATCACTTTTCACAGCAGACTTAGCGTCCATATTGCCACCTTTCTGCGCTGCTGCTGACAGTTGTTGTTCTGCCACCTCCAGGCGATTGAATGTGTGTGGGGGAGAGCCCTAGCCTGGGCTCCATCTGTCCCCTTTATCCCCACTTCTGGGGTGTGCAGGGCCCTTCTGCACAAGCTCCAGCCACCCAGGGCTGACAGCCAGAGCTCTTTAAAAAAACAAACAAAAAAACAAAAATCACACAGGTTGTGCCTCCCTTGACACATTCCTGTGCCCCATAGTTTGAGAACCGCTGCATTAAAGGATACCATTCCAAAACGTATGCTGTATATCCATTTTTATCATATTAATTGTATTATTTTATTTTATTTTATTTTATTTTGCAAAATGCTACATTTTTGCATATCTTCCCATGATTCCCTTGGGTCACTTCTGAAACCTTGAGGGTCACAACCTGTACTTTGGGAAATTGTCTTCAAAGTGTAGGAAAGCCACAAGTTCGTGTGACCTAACTTAGCTGTGAAGTGATCATGCATATCTCTTAAGGTGCAGAGAGCACTATCTCATTCACTGTATTATAAAGTATACACTGAATAAGGCATAGCTCCCTTCCTTCCAATATTCCCTGCATAGGGAATATTCCATTCACTTGCCTAACTTAAGAAAAGTAGCCCCAAAACTTAGGACCCCTTTCTGCCTCCTTCTTCACCATCATCTATTGCATCCACAACATCCTTTCCACTCCTACCCTCCCTTCATTTCTTCTTCCGAGTCAATAGCTATAGCTCAACTCTCCCACATTCGGCCAGCTTTTGAGCAGTGAATAGGAAGTTTTACAGACATGTACACACATATGTGAACTGTGTTTGAAAATATGTGAATCTAATTCTATGCTGAGCAGCCTTTGCATGAATTTACAGGTGAAATTCCCAACTTTTACAGATTCAGATAATATGCATTCTTTTGAGAAAATGATCCTTAATGAATAAAAATATGCATGTTACTGACTTCTTGAGAAAATGGGGAAGAGGCATCCTAATTCTTCCAAATCAGAAATAAATAGTTCCTACAGATTTTTCCAATTTTCCCCTAAAATAATGTATTTGTTAGTACTGCTGAGCAAGAGCAAACTCTGACCTCACCCTAAATGTCTGGCAAAGTGTGCTCACATTCCCTAACTCGAGTGCCAACCCAAACATAAGGTTCAAAGGGTGCCTAGCTATGTGTTGAACTAAAAATTACATGGGGAAGGTTATTTATAATATTTATAATTTATAAGAGTTCTGAGCTATTATTTTATAAGGCTCACCATCAACATAGCAGTGAAGTCACCCAGAACAGCGTAGGTGACTGAGATACCAGTTCAGATGGGAATTTACTCATCTCTTACAAGAAGCATATTTGATTTAGCAGGTGCTACATCTGTTTCCATATGCAATCCAATGTATGGGTTTTAACCTAGAATGCCTCAGATGCTCTGGGTCATGACTAGCTAAGAGACTGCTTCTCTGCTTAGTCATCCTTCCCAACAGTGGAGATCTGCTAAAGAATTCTTGTTCCATCCCCAGATTTGAATCCTGGGGATTGGATACAGGGGAACATCCTTGGCTTTGGAACTCGCTCATTCCCAGCCTTCTGGAGACTGTGAACTTTTAGGGAACATCATGGGACTGATCTGTTGTATTGAATATGTGCTTGAAGGTGGTTTGGATATATGGGGATTTTAAAAGATGGGTTAGAATGAATAATAGTCAATGGGACTATTTGCATTAGTAAACTAAGCAGGATTTGATCCTATGTATGTAGCTAAGCCCTGGTCTACACTACGAGGTTAGGCCGAATTTAGCCACGTTAGGTCAATTTTATAAGCAATGCGTCTACACAACCAACCCCTTTCCGTCGACCTAAAGGGCTCTTAAAATTCACTTCTGTACTCCTCCCCGGTGAGAGGAGTAGTGCTAAAATCGACCTTGCTGGGTCGAATTTGGGGTAGTGCAGACGCAATTCGATGGTATTGGCCTCTGGGAGCTATCCCAGAGTACTTCAATGTGACTGCTCTGGACAGCACTTTAACTCCGATGCACTAGCCAGGTACACAGGAAAAGCCCCAGACAATTTTGAATTTCATTTCCTGCTTGGTCAGCGTGGCGAGCTCAGCAGCCCAGGTGACCATGCAGTCAGATCTGATTGCTATATGGGGAGAAGAATCTGTGCAGGCCGAACTCCGATCAAAAAGAAAAAATGCTAATATATATGCCAAAATCACACAGGGCATGGTGGACAGAGGCTTCAACAGGAACACACAGCAGTGCTGCGTGAAAGTTAAAGAGCTCAGGCAAGCCTACCAAAAGACAAAGGAGGCAAACGGTTGCTCTGGGTCAGAGCCCCATACATGCCACTTCTATGATCAGCTGCATGGCATTCTAGAGGGGAACCCTACCACTACTCCACCAGTGTCCATGAACACCTGCAAGGAGGGAGACTCACGCAACAGGGAGGAGGATTTTGTGGATGAGGTAGAGGAGGAGGAGAATGGGCAGCAGGCAAGCGGTGAATCTGTTCTCCCTGGCAGCCAGGACCTTTTAATCACCCTGGAGCCAATAGCATGCCAAGGCGAGATCCTGGACCCTGAAGCCGGAGAAGGCACCTCTGGTGAGTGCACATTTGTAACTTCAGTACAGGGTTTAAAAGCAATTGTATTTAATATTTGATTTGCCCTGAAGAATTGGGATGCATTCATAGCCAGTACAGCTACTGGAAAAGTCTGTTAACGTGTCTGGGGATGGAGTGGGAATCCTCCAGGGACATCTCCCTGAAGCTCTCCTGGAGATACTCTGAAAGCCTTTGAAGGTTTCTGGGGAGGGCTGCCTTATTTTGTCCTCCATCGTAGGACACTTTACCATGCCAAGCCAGTAGCAAGTAGTCTGGAATCATTGCAGCACAAAGCATGGCAGCGAATGGTCCTGGGTTTTGGTTGCATTCAAGCAACATTCGGTCTATAACTTTCTGTGTTAGCTTCAGGAGAGTGATATCATTCATGGTCACCTGGTTGAAATAGGGGAATTTTTGTAAGGGAACAGTAAAAGGACCCCATTCATGCTGGGCTGTTTGTGCTTGGCTAAAAGGGATCATCCCAGAGAATAGCCACACAGTGGGGTGGGAGTAGGGTGACCAGACAGCAAATGTGAAAAATCAGGACGGGGGTGGGTGTGTGATATTATTGATATAATCTGAGACCATATAGAACATGGTTGCAACCAAAGTCCTGTAGTGACACCAAATCTTGTATAAAGGGGGTCAAATGAGGTATCTAAGACAAGGTTATGGTTTGCTGGTTATAATTATGCTGTCTATATGTGTGTATCAATTTTGTAGTTGAAGTTATGAATATTGGCTCTATACCGTCTGTATTTCAAATTTATGCTATGCTTCTGGGAAACTTCCCAGACAAGTTGGTGTTAGCTCTGCCTAGCCTGCTTGATGGCCCATTAAGGACCATCAGCTATACAATTGACCCATTGAGAGAAGGCAAATATGCCTTGCAACTCAGCAAAGTATGCAGGGACTTGCCCATGTGACTCCAGACTCCATTTTGCTGTAATTTTCCACAGTAAGGACAAAGAGGTATTCTTACACCTGGAAAAGACTGTAAAAGACTGATGCCTCTCCTCCATCTTGTCTTCAATCCTGCTTCATACCTCTGGAGGAACTTTGCTACAAACTGAAGCTCTGAACAAAGGACTGATGACTCATCCCAGCTGGGGATGTATTCCAGAGACTTGATTTAAACCTGCAGTTTATTTCATCACTGCTACAAGCCTAAACCAAGAACTTTGCCATTACTATATGTAATTGATTCCATTTATCCAATTCTAGCTCTCATCTCTATCTTTTCCCTTTTATGAATAAACCTTTAGATTTTAGATTCTAAAGGACTGGCAACAGCGTGATTTGTGGGTAAGATCTGATTTGTATATTGACCTGGATCTGGGACTAGGTCTTTTGGGATCCGGAGAACCCTTTTTCTTTTATTGGGGTATTGGTTTTCATAACCATTTGTCCCCATAATGAGTGGCACTGGTTGTGATACTGGGAAACTGGAGTGTCTAAGGGAATTGCTTGTGTGACTTGTGGTTAGCCAGTGGGGTGAGACCAAAGTCTTCACCGTCTGGCTGGTTTGCTTTGCCTTAGAGGTGGAAAAACCCCAGCCTTGGGATGTAACTGCCCTGTTTTAAGCAATTTGTCCTGAATTGGCACTCTCAGTTGGGTCCCGCCAGAACCGCATCGTTACAGGGGGGTAATAGCCTATATAAGAAAAAGACCCAAAAATCGGGACTGTCCCTATAAAATCGGGACATCTGGTCACCCTAGGTGGGGGGAAGTGTGAGCTGCACATCCACCCAAAAACTGCAGTCCCTCCTTTTAAATGGCAATCCCAACCGGCATTGCTTGCTATGAGAAAGGAGGGCGCTGCAGTTTGAAACCATTCCCACATGTTATGAAGGCGGAAGAAGCCAACCCTGCATACCCTTTGGCTTATCATGGCTGCCTGGAAACCCAATTATGTTGCCCAGCCATGTGTGATGTGTCACCATACTGGCAGGCGCTCAATATAAAAGGCAAAATGAGACCTTGTACCTAAAGCACATGTGCTGTCTGCTGTGAATTGCTTGATTCACTGTGAAAGAGTCTTCCTTTTGTTCTCAGAAATGTATCATCTTAAATTTTACTCTCCCTTTTTATCCCTCCACAGGTGCAAATGTTTCTATGCTCCCCCTATCATCTCCGTCCCTGAGGTTATCGCAGATTAGAAGGTGGAAAAAAAGCACTCACGATGGCATTTTTTCCAAGCTCATGCAGTCCTCCCACACTGATAGGGCACAGCGGAATGCATGGAGGCATTCAGTGGCAGAGACCAGGAAAGCATTAAGTGAGCACGATGAGAAGAGGCAGGAGGCGATGCTGAGGGTAATGGGGGAGAAAACGCACATGATGAGGCATCTGGTAGAGCTGCAGGAAAGCCAACAAGAGCACAGACTGCCACTGCATCCACTGTATAACTGCCTGCCCTCCTTCCCAAATACCATATCCTCCTCACCCAAACACCCAAGAACGCAGGGGCTGGGAGGCTCCGGGCACCCAGCCACTCCACTCCAGAAGATGGCCCAAGCAACAGAAGGCTGTCATTCAAACAGTTTTGATTTGTAGTGTGGCTACAATAAGCAATGTGTCCTTGTCCTTCCCTCCTCCCCTGCTTTCCTACCCCATCCGGGCTACCTTGTCAGTTATCTCACTTTTTTTTTTAATTAATAAAGAAAGAATGCATGGTTTCAAAACAATAGTGACTTTATTTCCTTTGCTGCTGTGATCGAAGGGGGGAGGGTGGTTGGCTTACAGGGAATTAAAATCAACAAAGGGGGCGGGTTTGCATCAAGAAGAAACACACACAATAGTCACACCATAGCCTGGCTAGTCATGAAACTGGTTTTCAAAGCCTCTCTGATGCACAGTGCACCTAGCTGCACTCTTCTAATTGCTGTGGTGTCTGGCTGCTCAAAATCGACCACCAGACGATTTGCCTCAACCTCCCACCCCACCATAAAGGTCTCCCCCTTACTCTCACAGATATTATGGAGCACACAGCAAGCAGCAATAACAATGGGAATATTGGTTGCGCTAGGGTCTAACCTAGTCAGCAAACAGCGCCAGCGAACTTTTAAATGTTCAAAGGCACATTCTACCACCATTCTGCACTTGCTCAGCCTATAGTTGAACTGCTCCTTACTACTGTCCAGGCTGCCTGTGTATGGCTTCATGAGCCATGGGAGCAAGGGGTAGGCTGGGTCCCCAAGGATAACTATGGGCATTTCAACATCCCCAATGGTAATTTTCTGGTCTGGGAAGTAAGTCCCTTCTTGCAGCTGCTCAAACAGCCCAGAGTTCCTAAAGATGCGAGCGTCATGCACCTTTCCCGACCACATTGATGTCGGTGAAATGTCCCTTGTGATCCACCAGTGCTTGCAGCACCATTGAGAAGTACCCCTTGTGGTTTATGTACTGGTTGGCAAGGTGATCTGGTGCCAAGATAGGGATATGCGTTCTGTCTATCTCCCCACCACAGTTAGGGAACCCCATTGCAGCAAAGCCATCCACTATGATCTGCACATTTCCCAGACTCACTACCCTTGCTAGCAGAAGGTCAGTGATTGCATTGGCTACTTGGGTCACAGCACCCCCCATGGTAGATTTGCCCACTCCAAATTGGTTCCTGACTGACCGGTAGCAGTCAGGTGTTGCAAGCTTTCACAGGGCTATCACCACTCATTTCTCAGCTGTCTGGACAGCTCTCATCTTGGTATTCCTGCGCTTCAGGGTGGGGGAAAGTAACTCACAAAGTTCCAGGAAAGTGGCCTTACACATGTGAAAGTTTCGTAGTCACTGAGAATCATCCCATACCTGCAATACTATGCGGTCCCACTAGTCTGTGCTTGTTTGCTGGGCCCAGAATCGACGTTCCATTGTATCAATGTGCCCCACTGCCACCATGATGTCCCAATTGTGATATCCCATGCTTTCAGGAACATCTGTGTCCATGTCTTCCTCACAATCGTCCTTGTGCTGGCGTCTCCTAGCCAGGTTCTGCACATACTGCAGGATAATGTGCGAGGTGTTTGCAGTGCTCACAACAGCAGCGGTGAGCTGAGCGGGCTCTATGCTTGCCGTGCTATGGCGTCTGCATGGGTAACCCAAGAAAAAAGGCATGAAACAATTGTCTGCCATTGCTTTCACAGAGGGAGTGAGGGAGGGGAGACTGACAACATGTACCCAAAACCACCCGCGACAATGTTTTTGCCCCATCAGGCATTGGGAGCTTAACCCAGAATTCCAATGGACAGTGGAGACTGCAGGAACTGTGGGATAGCTACCCACAGTGCACCGCTCCATAAGTCGATGCTAGCCATGGTAGTGAGGTCACACTTCACCACCTTCATGCACTTACTGGGGACATACACAATCAACTGTATAAAATTGCTTTCTAAAGATCAACTTCTATAAAATCGACCTAATTTTGTAGTGTAGACATACCCTAAGGTATAAGTTATGGAGTATGTGATATAAGCATTTTAGCAAGTGAAAAGAAGTAGGTGTATGTGTGTGGGTACTTAAAAAAAAACATCCTGACATTATTCTAATCATGTTGTCCTCCCAAGGGTAACAGAGCTACAGACTTTTAATCCAAACTTCCCTTCCTTCCCAGTTCTGGCATTTTAAACATTCCTGTTGTTTGAAAGTTCTAAAAAGACTTTGTTTCTTTTTAGGAAGTGTCTCATGTTATGTGTCTGCCAGTGAACCCAGGATAGAATACCTGCCGTGGTAATCATTCCTGCCCAGGGATATTCCTGCTAATGACGCTGGCAATCTTACTCTGCATAAACAGAAGGACAAAGGATGATCCGAGTCTGAGTTATTGTGGATCATTACGATGATTATTTTGCAAGTATAACTGTAGTCTGGGTGTGGGAAACTATTGGGGGATTTTGTCATTTTTATTCTTTTGTGCTGTATTGTGTAATTGTTGTAGCAGTGCCGAGGCCTTAGGAGAAGTGCCCTAAAGGAAATACAAATACATACATTACATTTACTATTTTCCTGCTTCTCTAGGGCTTCACAAAGTTTTTACATGCTATGATTTTCATGTTGTTTTGGTGTTGCAGGTTAAATCATGCTTTTGCCTGTTCCCCATTCTCATCTCTCCCACTTTATGTCTGTATTGTCTCCCCCCCTTTCACTCAGCAGCCTACATTATTTGTGTACCCTCATTGAAGTCAGTGGCAAAACTCACATTAACCTAAAGGCCCTATAAGTGAACTAAATGGGGACTGGATAAAAATTGAATGATAGAAACAAGAAAACAAGCCTCCCTCCCACGGACTAAAATGGGACTATTTCTAGGAGTAAGGATTTGCAGGTTTGGATCTATAGTTTCTCTCCTTACATACGGCCCAGCAAAATGTTTCTTTTATTACAAAAGCTCACAGATTATTTGTAAATTAAACAAGAAATCTGAAAATACATTGGGACAAATTTTGCTCTCAGTCATACCCTTGAGACCATGATCATTGAAGTCAGTGAGGATCAAGGAACATAGGGTAGAATTTGGCCCAATTTTGGGCTGGGGACGGGGTCTGAGTGGAAATCCTAATAGTTTCCTCTTGTCTAGAAGGAGGGTATAAAAATGATTAACCTGTCCACAATGCGACTCCTTCGGTTTGTTAGACAATATCAGGGTTAGCAAATACAAGAGAGACTCTCTCCTCAGAAATGGCCTGTTCATTGCAGAGGATGTTCAGCGTTATCAGCAGTCATGAAAATTCCTTAGTCAGGGCAAATAATTGTCCCTTTTTGCATTGTCCCTTTGCTGACACCAACTCTTTCCGATTGTGAAACCTGCTTAGAAAACAAGTTTCCTACTCAGTGTAATGTTCTGCATGGCAATCTCCTATTCACATTCCTGGTTCAGTTGAAATATCCATATCGAATAAATGGCTAGAGTTGTTAGCCCTGAACGCTGAAGGCTGCATCTTTTTCTGTCCCCACCGACATCTTTTCTTTTCTTGACTGTGGGTTTTCCAGAGGAATGCTGCCATTTAAATAAATGTACACAATAAATAAATGGGGACACATTTTACATGAATATAGGCTAGAAAGCAAGAATGTTATGAGTAAATGTATTTTCTATGAGCCTTATTGTGCCATCAATTTGAGGCAGAATTTGGGGGAATTCTGGTTACAAATCGATAGCATGATATTGCCCTATGTTGTTTTAGCGAAGACTTTTATGTTTACACACTCTGCTGTCTAGAATGAAGTATACAAATCGGTAGAATCATTGCCATTAACAGTTAATATCCGGATCTCTCCTGTTCACGTTAAATAACAATACGCCATAACTGTCTGTAGGAATTATATTAGCATGTTGCATATTACTAATATGTTCCGTTTATAAAACCCTCTCCGGTATTATGAACGTGTACAACGAGCATTGTCAATAGAAGAATGAAGTGGTTGGAGCGCTTCCACAACTTGAAACTAGCAATTGACAAGTGTACAAAGAATAGACACTTAAAAGTCAATCAGAATTAACCCCAGGGAAAAGCTCAGGGATATAAACAATGTAGTCTGGTAGTTTGTTTCCATAACAGCCCTACATATTTTCTCCAGTGGATTGCTGTTATTTGCAGATACTTTGAATCATATCAATTCCTGTGTTCTTCCTTTTAGTCTTTGCTTGTTAGAGTTCTCATCAAACTTTTTAATGCAATCGGCACTTCAGGACAAAGGGCAATATCTGTGCTATGGATCTGGAAGCAGAACTCCCTATTGATTTCAAAATCGATAGCACAATATGGCCCAAAGAATTCTAGTTAGCTGCCCAGGCACCGGCAGTGTCTTTTCCTCTTGTTCCTACAGCTGGCGCTGGAGCTAATCACCCCATGGCAATGCTCAGCGTTCTGGGGTTGGGGACTAGGGCTGTCATCCCAGCACACTGTACTGAACAAACTCCGAAAGCAAACTTGGCCGACCGTGTTCCGGCATGCCAGCATCTTTGCCGGTAGGTGGCATCCCTTGTCCGCAGAGAATCTCCGCCAAAGAGCGCTCACTGAAAGGAAATCAGCAGAGAAGCCGCGCGATTTCGGCTCTGATGAGGAAACTCAACTTTGAGTTTCGCTGTCTTGTCTGTAAAAAGAGCAAAACATCAAATCGCTGGGCTGGCGGTTGTCTAGCAAAGAGCTTCTGTCTGGGCCCGAGAGTTCTTCATGCCGAGCACTGTCGTTCATTTGAAACATGCAAGGAGATGGACTTTGCTTTCTCCTTCTTTACCTGCTGTTTGATTTCCTGCAGGAGCGAAACACAGCAGAGCTGTCCAGAGAACTGCAGCCCGGGCCTGCTCCCGGGGTTATTTCCCTGTCGAGCAATGTCTGACGTTGTTTCGTTGTCTTCTGCCACACATTTTTAGCACAGCCTTTATAAGTTTGGAAGGAAAGAAGTCAAATATTCTTTTGGAGAAAAAAAAAGTCACCATCACTCTGAGGGACTGCAATAAAACCTTATCTTAATTGTCTGTAGTCAGAGCTGACTCACTGCCCTTCAGTAAACCCCACCTCTCTTTCCTCGAGTGAGAGATTATAACATTTTCAAAGCGTGTAGGGAAGATACATTTTAACCACCTGAGACAAAGTGGCTCAGGGTATGTGAATATTTCAGTTTTTCATCGGCGTGTGCATCAAAATCATGGAAATAGAATGCCGCGATAAGGGGTCAATATTCGAACACTGGTTTCTGCATGTGTTACGCATATAAAATGTACATAGATGAAGCATGCACGGGTTTTGGCAGACAGGATAAAGGTCTGATTATTTTTGCATTCTTATTTCTGTAAAGCTGGTGCCGGACCACGAATGTTAAACTCCATTCTTCTTATTTAGTTCTTTTTGGACGACTATAAACATTCTGGAATGTAATAAAAAACACGAGAGGTACTAGAAGACAAGGAGAATTGAAAAAAAACACTAACTAACAAGAAACTATAACAAACAAAAACCAACTTTAAACACTTTTCAGGCAGGGAAACCTTATACAATAACTTGCCTTGGTATCCAAAACGGAAAACTATTTCCCCACATAAACGATATTTCACTCGCTATTTTTAAATACAACGCGAGTTACTTTATCATTTCTACAGAGGTACACAATCTATTAGCCAAAACATAGCTATTGCTTTAATTATTCTTTTGCTTTTGTAACTTTTTGTGGTATGCTTCTTTGGCTTCTCAGTAATGAACACAATGTAAATAGGATTATTTGGAAATAGTAACAAGGATTATGTTCACAAATCCATGAACCTGAGTTTGAAACAGTTTTGCTTGCAACTTTTGATTTAGAAAATATATTGCAAATGCATTTGAATAAAATGTTATATTTGAAATATGCGTTATAGCGCGTAGTTATTTTTTCTTTTCAGAATAATTGTAATCAGAATAAAAAGATAACTTTTATATACTGTCCTACATTAAAGCAGACTATCATTTAGGGTTAATTCGGTAGAACTATGTATAATATGTATTCAAGATGGTTCTTTTTAATGTCAGAATGCTTAGAAGTGCATTTATCATAATCTTTCCCCTCTAACGTCAGAAGCGATCTATTAAATGTGTGCGCCCTCTAATTGAGAGGAGTATGATCTTTTGTTATTATAAAGTGTGTCGTCTGACATTGAAAAAAATCATGATGTTATTAGGAAATATAATTTTGTTTCACTTTCTTATTACTTTTGCTCCACAGCTCAAAGGCGAAGAGATTCTTAAAATATGATGTTTTGTTTCTGCTTGCACGAGAAGGGGACTTCTCTTTTTCTGTGTTTCCTACAACCGAAAGGGCTACACTTCTTCCTTTAAATAAAGTCCTAAACATTAAATATGAAAATAGTGGGGATATTTTTGATTCGGTTGACAGCTAGAGATATACAGTATGTGTGATATCACTCCTAAATGACAAATACCCTGAAGAGAGGAAAAAAGAGTTTTCTAAAAGTTTCTGCCTAAGAAGCATTTTCACTGGAGGTTTAGAGCACTACCCCCAACCTGATGGTTAGGAAATGTTCCTTCTACCAGAAGTTCCATTCAGATCCTGCCCTGGACTCGAAGACCGACTTTAATTTTAAAGGGCTCATTACTATATATAAAAATGATGTCGTATTTTTATCAGGCGTGTTCTCCTTTTCCTTCGTCTTAAATTGCAGTTATTGAATTAAAATCAAATTGTCTTCAGAAGAAATTCATCTGCAAAAACGACTATATTCTGCTAACATTACGGTGAAAACAGATGGTTTTGCATTTTCTCCTCCTGTGTAGTAAAACCGCAGGGAAAAAAAAGAAAACGTGTCCGCTGGGGGTCTCAAAATCCTAATGAATGAAACAGTAAAATGCAGATGTCTCTGCCACCCGTGGGATATTTGCATGGACGGTTCCTGTATTTGGGATTGCCTCGCTCCCTTTTTGGTGCGATTTCCCCTTTTCCTGGGAAGGTTCGAGCTACAAAGGACATCAAGGGCGTTCAGTTGCTGAAATGCCTTGAGATTTGGGCAGTGATTTGGGTAGCAAATGTGTTCTCCACCGACTACTTAAAATAACCCCAGCAACAGAAGTGCAGTTTGGTGTTGCGGCACATGGAGGGCGGAGGGCGGGGGAGGAACTGCAATGGGATGGCACACTGTATATTGGGAGAGGCAGCAGGAAGGACTGCGTATTTCAGTTTCCCAACCCTGACCTTTAGCAATGCGGGCAGTCGAGTTTCTTGGAAGCATCAGGACTGGGGGGGGGGGGCGGGGATGTTCGTGCCCCCCCCCCCCCCCCCCCCCCCCCCGGACTTTGCCTGCTCCGTGCTGGTTTAATTTCTCCAAGCAGGAATGCGCTGAGATGTTTCCCCAGTTGTGGCGCTGACGTTTGGAGCCATGTGATGGGCCCCCTTTGGCTATAAGGAGAGAAGAAAGGCCGCCCTCTTTTGGACTCAGCCCCAGCCTTTTCAAGATCTTTCCCAAGACTCTTCCCCCCCACCCCCAATACTAATCGCTCTCCCTCCTTCCCTGGATCCATTAATGTCCGAGGGCTCCTGCGAGGAGGAGAAAGAGAGGAACCAACTCCAGGGCGCAGCCAAGGGGGAGAGATTTCCCGCTGCCTGCTCAGCGGAGGCTGCTGCTGACTGTTGTGTTTGTTGCTTGTTCGCACCAGGGCTGCAGATCCTGGCTCTGTCTGGGCGGATTCGCCGCCTGGAGCAAAGCAGGGGGACTCCAGCGTGCACGGCTCCCCGGCCCCGCCGCCCCCGATGAGCCGCTCCGCCAAGCCATGACTCTGAGCTCGGAGATGTCCGATGCCTCGGGACTGGCTGAAGAGACCGACATCGATGTGGTGGGCGAGGGCGAGGAGGAAGACGAGGAGCCCCGGCGCGGCGGGCGCCCCTATGCCCAGGAGGAGGAAGAGGAGGAGGAGGAGGAAGACGAGGAGGTGGGGGAGCTCCCCGATGACATCTCGCTGCCCAGGTCCCCGGCGTGCGGCGGCGCGGGCAGCTCCCCCACCTCCTCCCAGCGCCCCTACAAGGCGGCGGCGGGCGGCGGCGGGGCCAGCAAGAACAGCCTGGTGAAGCCGCCCTACTCCTACATCGCGCTCATCACCATGGCCATCCTGCAGAGCCCCAAGAAGCGCCTGACGCTCAGCGAGATCTGCGAGTTCATCAGCGGCCGCTTCCCCTACTACCGGGAGAAGTTCCCCGCCTGGCAGAACAGCATCCGCCACAACCTCTCGCTCAACGACTGCTTCGTCAAGATCCCCCGCGAGCCCGGCAACCCGGGCAAGGGCAACTACTGGACCCTGGACCCGGAGTCCGCCGACATGTTCGACAACGGCAGCTTCCTGCGCCGGAGGAAGCGCTTCAAGCGGCAGCCGCTGCCGGCGCCCGAGCTGCTGCTGCGCGGGGTGGATCCCGGCACCTTCCTGCAGCAGCAGCCGCCGCCGCAGCAGCCGGCGCCCTACGGCTACGGACCCTACAGCTGTGGATATGGCATTCAGCTCCAGCCTTACCACCCCCACTCCGCCGCCCTCTTTGCCTTTCACCACCACTCCCCGCCGGCCCGGCAGCCGCCCCCGAGCGCCGCCGGCCCCGTCCTGCCTCCTGCTGCTGCCCCTGCAGCTCCACCAGCCTCCTTACTGCCAGCGGCGGAGCTGGCCAGGACCTTCAGCTACCCGCCCCAGCTTAGCCCGTCCCTGACTTCTTCTCTGCACGCTGCCAAATCCAGCAGCTCGGCTCTGGCCCGGTCCCCCTTCTCCATTGAGAGCATCATCGGGGGGGCTGGCAGCAGCTGTGCGTCCCAGTCTGCGGTGGTTCCCGTCTTAGCCAGGTCTCTGGTTTCTTCGTCCTCCGTTTCTTCTGCCGCTGCGGCCTTAGGGGCACTGCACCAAGGGACAGCCTTGTCCAATGTCGAAAACTTTACTGCTAGGATTTCAAATTGTTAACGAGTTAAAGTCTTTCAGAAGGTAGGATTCGGGGTATACCTTTTTTTCACCTTCACGAATTGAAACGGACATTTTATACAGCCGATTTGTGTCCTGCCACTTTGTTGTTCGGTACCTATATTTATGCAAAGCCAATTCTATATGCTGCATAGGCAGAAACTTTTGTTGTTGGGAAGTTATATCTTATTCCTTTAAAAAAAATCTCTAAACCATTGAAGTTCGGAGATTCTCAGGTCCAGGAATTCAAAAACAATAATGTACAAGAGAAATGAAAGGTCGTGAGGGAGGACAATAAAGCAATACTTGTTCATTTTAGTACACTTGTCTCATGTACTTTTATAAAAAGAAATTAACATGTTTACACAGAAGAAAGTCAAGATTATCCTTTCTTATTTTAACCTGTGTTTTGTATTATAATAGACATACGGAGTTTTTATTTTGTACTTTATGCGTATTCTTTACAAGGAATGTTGTTAAAATTACTGGCAAGTATTATTGTACTATTCTAATGTACATTTTTTACACATTTTCAAAAATAAATGTTTTAATTTTCAAAAAAGTCCCACCCATACAATTGGCTTTGGCCGTTCCCCTCCTTAGCACTTCCCCCCTCCCACCCCCACCGGATAGAGTGAGAGTTTTGATTTGCGATTAGTAGAATAATAGAGAAGTTAATACAACAGTAATCACAATACTTTACAGCAAATAGTTATTTATAAAAGGATTTGATCAAGAAGAAAATCAGAATATGATCTTCACAGTCTAGCCATTGTCAACTATAACAGGTAATAAAAAGTAAAAATATCAATGGGGGGAGGAAAGTAAGTAAATCTATTTGTTGTTGGAAGATATCCACTTCCTGCAAATTACAATGCTCTAAAACTAAAACTATTTGTATTTGGGTCAATAAATGTAGACTATTTTAACACTTTTGGGTTTTAAATCATAACTACATCAGTTTAGTTTCCAAAAGGTATAGGGGAAAGAAAAATAAATTCTATATAAGCAGCTATTATGGGGAATTCCCCCCTTATACTTTTAGGTTGATGTAAAGACAATACGAGCATTTTCAGCTACTTTTCGAGAGAGAGAGAGAGAGAGTACAAAAGGTACATTTAAATATATAATATATTTCTGTCGAAACCATGTATTAAATATTCAAGTAATTTAAATAGAAATATATAAATATACAAAATATACTCAGTTATTATCATATCAGATTTAGACAAAAATTGAGACACAAAGTCTGAATTTGAAAAACACATTTGTAAAACATGGGCCTGTGACTGAATGGAATATTATGAAGTACAAACATATGGATTCCAAATCAGAGAGTTCGGTTTAAAAGGTATCCTCTGTAATTTTATTTCAAGCATATTTTGGCAGATTAAAGAACAAAGTATCCTGATTTCCTGAAAAACTGAAGGTTTTTTCAGTTATATGGTTTCACATTTCAAGTTTTTTTCGTCAGTTTACAGAAGGATAGTGGTCTGTGCTCTCGTAAATAGCCAAATAATTATTTTGTATTTCGTTTGTAGCAATGCGGTGTTAAAATTGTTTTTAATAAGCGGAATGACTCAACTTCTGGTCTCTGCTGAGTTCTATTTGCAGCATATAGATGAAGGGCCGCCTGAGAACAAAAGTGTGTACAATCACATTTAATCTTTAGAATAAGAGAAAAATCTCAAAGGCATCATATATTTGTCCTTGTAAGAAGATGGGGAAAATATTTTACTTCATTATTATTCACAAATGACCTATTAAATACGGGTTTATAAAAGTTCCTGAAGAAGAAATAGGTCTACATTTTTCAGAACCATTTAAAGTCAACTATTGCAAGACATATTTGTTGATGGAGTAATATATTGTACTTCGAGTAAATATGTGTTAAATATCGCAAACACTGTACTAATAGAGTTTAAATTAGCTGGCCAGTATCCCTAAAATCATAGTTTAATTATGAATTAAACTATTCATAGCAGCCCTCTAAAAATACAAGTCAACATATTCAAACGTGGGTGACTAGTAAGCTCCCAATGGGAACTGCAAGTCCTCAGCACATTTGGAAATCATGCTACTTTTATTTAGGTGTCTAAAAATGGATTTAGTAGCCTAACAGTAGATAACCAATTTTTAAAATGTTATCCATAGGAATTAAGATTTAAAATTATTCAGTGAAAGTTTGTAGTGGGAAAACAGGTCTATATCTATTAATACTAGATAAGAGTTCTCAAACACACAGACTAGTATTCATGCTTTTATTCTTCTTGTTAGCAAGACTGTGCTTTTAGATGACAGAACATGTAAATCTCCACCCTTTATCGGTGCAACAGGGAAAGTAGCTTCAGGCGGTCCACTTCCCATTACTTGTTTCTTTTAGCTTCATAACAACAAAACCCGGGAAGAAAGCCATGTTACATGTCCATAAGGCTGTCTCCACACACGCAGGTGTGTGTGTGCCTGCGTGTTATTTTCCCCTTTGGTACCTTTCATCAGTAAAGGTATATTAAAGGCTCCTTGCATATTTCATGTCAGTGGTTTCCCTCGAATTTGGGCGGAGGCCTCCATTTGGAAATTGAAAGACAAGATAATTAGTCGCTGGCAGCTCGAGTTGAAATGACTTCCCATCGCTAATTTGGGACAAAAGTGGATGTTTAGTCTGACTCCACCGGCAAGACCTAACTTCTTTAGCTGTTGTGTCTTGTGCTTCTCCAAACAGCCCTGGGCTCTGCAGAGCCCTCAGGCCCAGCGCCCTTGTGCCCGCTGCACTGAGCAGCTAGTGTCCAGGCTGGTCTGCCAGAGCAGGTGCTGTAACAAAGGCCGGCCGGCCGGCCAGCCCTAAAGCCTTTGATGGAGCTAACAACATCTCTGAGCTAGGGGTCCTCATTCGCATGCAAATGTAGCGCAGTGTCCCCTTTTCTTTGAAGGCAAACAGAAGGACATTTGTAGTGTTTGCAGGGATGGAGCCCAGTGGAGCCATTCTTCCTAAATAGGCTGGCCTCTAATAAACAAACTGGTGGGGAGACAAACATGATGGTGTCGCCTCCTCCTCCTCCCAGCTACAAAGTGTGGGTTCATTAACCCGGCTCTTTTCCTCTCATATCCCCGTAGGGCTGAGAGACGAATTACTGGAGCTGAACTGGGCGGGGATTGCTCTATATGGGGGCTAATGTTTCAAGCAGTTCCTCCAGAAGGACCACACAAAAAGAAACTTTTTAGTTTATGGTGCTATTATGCAGCGTTTTAATTTAGGGATAGATTTAGCCAAATGTTATCTATTGGGAATTTAATGCAGCCCTTATGTGTTCAATCGCTTTTTATACCACACACGGTGTCTCTTTCCAGAAATGTTTCCTTCCACGTATTGCTTTGTTTCTATTGGATAATATATGTATTTTAATTATGTATTTTAATTCTTCTCGACCATATTATATACCATTTCTCTCAGGCATAAAACAAGATGTTGAGTCCTTCCCCACTCCTCCTTTAAAAAAAACAAACTGTTCCCCAATTTCAAACCTGAGTAGTTGGCATATTTGCATATTCCCTGCCTTACCAATGGCTCTCTTACACCCAAAGGTTCTCCTGATGTAACTGAAAGTTGTGATAGTTTTGCTGTTAGCGTTATTGTCAACGAACAAGAAAGGAAGAGACTTTCTTTTTTACAGGTTGTTTCCTTTACAATATTGTCCTGAGGTACGGTGTCTGTTATTTTGAGGATTCACTTGTTTCTTGTCATTTAAAAAAAAGTCTTCCTGCGGAACAGCTGAATCTGTCTTTTCTGGGTCTCTCCCTCCTTAATCCCATATCGCTGAGTTCTCTGTTTGGCCGAGGGTTGAGTTTGAGTCAGGAGCTGCTTCTGTTACTGCCGGGGGAAATAGATTTGCTGCTGATGATGATTCAGGCCATTTCTATGTAGTATTATTTCAAGTATTCAGTGTCAGAATTGTCCTCGCTGTCTGCACAGGAAAACTGTTTTCACCTGTTCCCAGATCTATTTCAGCCTGGTGTGGTTCGTTAGTCCAAAGACTATTAAGCACAATAAGTAGCTCGCAGTTATTCTCACTAAGTCTGAGGCCTGTGGATCTGTTGGAAAATGTGTGCGTTTTAATGGCCTCAGGTATGAACGATAGACAATACACACTGTGTGTAATATTTTCCTTCGTTAGTCACAGTAAGTACCTGAGTAGTCTCCGATAAGATTGTATTTGACAGAAATAATGGAAATTGTGGTCATAACCCTGCTTTTCGGGGTTTATACTATCATAACCAAATCAATTTTTCAAGTATTCTTAACAATGTGTCTCTCCCAGCTCATACAACGTTTCGTCGACATCCCTTTTAATTTCGGAAGAGGTTATACCAATTATGCAGATTTTTGTTTCCGGTATCGACGAAGTTTCATCGGTTCGGAGGCTTTCCAGATCTGGCAGCAGGTAAGTGTAATCTTAGTACTATATTCTATAATAACACATGCTAATTTTTTCTTGCAAACAAACTAACTTTTAAACCATTGTTGATATCCCCTTCCCTGCCCCAGAACTGCGTGTTGCTGTTTACCTGCTTTTCTGCTCTACTCTGTAGTTCTTTCTGTTTGTGTGCAAATACAAATCACTTTCAGCGCCACAAACAGCGGCATTCTTCTCCCAACATCCTATTTCCCGGCTGATTGTCCTCCAATCACCTTAAATGTATATTTCACTGAACACATGTAACACTCATTTTGAATCCGTGCTGCTATGATAAAACCAGAGAATCATGTGCATGGGAGTCCTAATGATTACTATGTTCCGATTTATGTTATGAGACAAAGGCATGCCCGCTGGGAGCCACAGATTTGCAAATCGTTTGTTGATATTGTTCTCCAGTACAATAGTACTATATTTCACAGTCATGGGTTTATTTAACTGATTACTTTGCTCCATCTTTTGTTATGTGTATATATTTCCCGAGCAGCTGTTACCTTCCTGCGGGAATTCCCCACCGGTGCCCATCCCCAGCTGCAGATTATTTTAGGTGCACACTCCGGCAAGTCTTTCTCCTGCTAGAACATTTGACCAGCTGCACCAGGAAGCGGCCCCCCTTTGGCATTCCGAGGGTCTGCAGAGAGCAGGCAAGTCGACTCTGAGAGCCGTGTGGCCAGGGCGCTGGGGAAGGCTGTCCCGGGGAGGGAGCGGAATTCTGTTGGCTGGGGAAGAGAGAGCCAGAGCGCGAGCCTGTTCTGTGGGTGCAAAGTGGGGGCCGTTAGCCGCTGCAGTTTCCCTGGGGAGTTTTTCTAGATATGCTCGTTGTAACACACATTGAGCTTCTGAGCTGAAAGGGAGAGGAACTGTCAGTATTGCCTGTTTGGATCTGAAGCGGGGGAAAGAGGGAGTATATATACTCCAGGGATGGCCCAACCGGTAATTACCGGGCGGGGGGAAGGGAGGGACCATGAAAGTGTCACACACCTTAAATCCTCTATTCCCATTGTGAATAGTCTCTAAGGAAGGCGCGGGGACGCTTTTCAATGCAATATATTTGCTTGACACTTGGATGAAAATTTGACCTGGTTTTCAGTTCCTGAGGGCACGGCGGGTCCTCAGCACCACTGGAAATGAGGCCACATGTTTACAAATATGGAAAGGTTCTAGCTCTCACAAAGACGTTGGTGGAGTATTTCTTGCAGTTCACATGGTCTTTTCTTCTGGGTTTTGAAAAAAGGCATTTGATTTAGGCCACGGAGTATAGTTTGTGGGTGCCAAGAAAGCAGCGTTAATTATGAACTGGATTACACAGAAGAATTGTTTTTAGATGCAGTCTAGTCAATTCCAGAAATGATATCAGGGAACTGAATTCATAGGCAAAGTGTTTTTATCAAAACAATTAAACTTGTCCTTCCTCCAAATCAGGAAAGACACACTGCATTGATTCTAATGTTTCCTTTCACTGACGGAGCAAAACAAAGGGCAGGCCTCTGCGGGGCCTTGTATTTAGATAATAAATCACTCAATTTATATTGGAAGCGAAGAGATAAATAGATATTTAAATTGCATTAATCCTCTGGGTGAAACTGGGAAAGAATTGTCTACGATTAAGTCTGAGGGTATTTTTGCAAATATATGTGTGTACCTCGGATAATTTTGTTGAATAAGATTGGGAAAGAAATGTCCACTCTTAACAAAAATACTTTATGAAAGAACAGTGGACATTTCTTTTCCAGTTATATTATGTATGTATGCATTTCTGCAGGTTGATTATATGTGTATTATTTAACACACACTTAAACATAATCTATCTATCTATAATCTTTTAAAAGTAAGACCCAGAAGTCTGACTAATATATTTAGCAAGCACAACATGAAGCTAATAGTTTTCTCATCCATATGTATATGACAAAATTCCACCTGTCGAGACTACAGGTCCCCTAGATGATTTAACTGCTTCAGTACTATTTGGCAACAAGAACTATTGCCTATATAAAATAATCCTAATTGTTAAATCTAGCTTTATTCCTTCCTTTAACTTTACCATAGGGCACCGCTTTGGGGTTGTTAGAAGACTTCCCCATCACAGTTAATGTCAATATAATATACCTGTACATTGTGAAGTATCCGTTGTACTGCTCCATCTCTTCACTAGTGACTGATTACAGTAAAACAAAACAACACAATGCCCCAAAGCTTTGTCGGCGAGGCCAAAGGGCGGCATTTTTCTGGAAATTAACTTATTTATATCACTTTCAACACATGACTCACCTCGAAGTATTGAGGCTGTTTTCTTGATTTAAAAAATTTGCTTCCCCGCGTCTGTGATAATATATTTAATAGGACGATACTTGCAATTCTTTCTGATCCGGACGTATTTTTCAGAGGAACTTTCTGACGGGCAGACAACAAACTAGATAAACTTTCAATCCCCAGCACAAGCAACCTAATCTGCGTTATTCAAGAGCAACATTTGCTCAACTCCTTTTAAAGAATCACAAACATAGAATCCCAATAACTTTTTAATGTGTCAAGTATCAAAGGGGTAGCCGTGTTAGTCTGAATCTGTAAAAAGCAACAGAGGGTCCTGATGAAGTGGGCATTCGCCCACGAAAGCTTATGCTCCAATACTTCTGTTATTCTTAAAGGTGCCACAGGACCCTCTGTTGCTTTTTAATGTGTATGACCCTTAGGAGATGCATTTTGCATATGTGTTTAAAACAGCCCGGCAGCCCGGAAGAAATTTTAATTTAAAATAAAATCTAAGTATATTAAGAGCCCAACATCCCCCTCCTCAGTCTGATATAGTTTGCTGAGCTGTTGTCTGTCAGTATGTACCACAAGTTGCACTATAGAATTTAGACAGAATTGAGTAGGTGATTTGGGGTTTTAGACTGGAAAATACCTTTGTGAATTGTGTTCAGGATACTTCGGTCTTATCTGCTTTCTCTATAAACAAACACCAAAGTACACGGCTGTGTCTCAGGGGAACTCAAGCGAATGTCACCTGCCTTGTACTTACATAGAAGCAGCTCCTCCAAGTGACACAAATTGTCTAGAGCGCTCAAAGTTTGCTGATATTAGGAATGAATGGTCTGGAACTTCTTTTAATTAACAAACTGCTTTAATAACAATAATAGATTATTTTGCTTTCTTCAGATTTTGAATCCCAAAGATCTCTGGAACACAAAAGGAAGAAAGGAAGAAGGGAAGTGATTTAAATCGCTTAAGTTTGGCCTAGAGCATTCTTCATTGATACCAGAATTCTCCATTGAAATCAATGGGGAATTCGTAAAAATCACTGGCAGGAGATAACTCCTAGTTTTAGAGGTAGGTGTGTATGTATGTGTGTGTCTCTGTGTGAGAGAGATCTAAAATGTTAGTAAGAAGCCTCAAAGAGTTTAAGAACGACTAATAAAACCCCCTGTTTGTTCTGATAATTGATAGAGAAAGAAGTAGAAGTGTTTCAGTTAAATAACATAGTAAGGAAGGTAATATAGATATTGACATTTTGCTTGACTACAAGACTTTTAATCATGATACCTTTGTGGTGCTGTTGCAAATAATCCAGTTGTGCCAGAGCCACGTTTACGGCTCTTAATGGCGAGCGCGCCCCAACAGGAGACAAATGTACCGGACTCCCCCTTCATCCTTTGAAATACAGCAGTTGCTGATGTCCCGGGCTAGTCCTTGGATTCTGGACTGTACTAAGGAGGCGCTCGATTTATGGATCTGTTTACAGCCTCGTGCCTGTCTTTTACTTCTCTCATTTTCATTGAGAATAAGTAAAAAGAAAGTCAGTTTTGCGGGGGGATCGTACGCATTGTGCCAAATTCTTGCAAATCCTGTACTGGGATCCTCACATACAGGGTGGAGGGGGAAGAAGCAGAACGTTTGGAGTTGCAGGCTGATTCCTGTACTAAAACGCTCATGCAAACTAAATTCTTCACCAATTGAGTTCTGGATCGTTGATTTGAAAAATCGGATTCCTTGTGTGGAAGCAGTTGACAGGAACCTAAAAGGATTAGTTACATTCCATACAGGATCATTTTTACTGGTAACATTTTGAAAAGATTGATCCCTTCCAGACCGTAAACAATGTCCAGAAAAATGATCTAACTAGACTTCTATTGTTTTCCTTTGTCTGCGAATCCCTTCACGGGTTTTGCCAACGGCTTGATGGAGGCTTGACAGGGTTTTGCTCCTGAGCAGAGTATTTAATTTCAAATTGTTGGCAATTTTGTTTGTAATCTCAATCTGGCGGAGAATGAGTGGCGCTTCTAAAAATCAGCACCGCTGAAAGGAAAAACCGGGTGTTTCCCTGTGATTTGTTTCTTGTGCGGTCTTGTGCAGAAAAGGGGGTGTGTGATAACTGATCTTTTACACGCTTGGGCATTTTATAATCTGGTTCATGCGAAAGGAAACGGAAATTCGCCGCACTCTCTCTCCCATAGGCAAGGAAAGGGTTTGCATCTGTTTGTGGCCCTGGCATTGGGAGCACGGCACTTGGTTACATTTCTATGTCGTAATCCTTACTAGGCGGTTTCAGTGCAGCTGGAAGCGGGGTTGTTCCTGGAGAGGAGCTCAGTGGAGGGAGGAATTCCCGACCCACTTTTGCATGCCATTTGCAAAAGCCGAGCTACCCACCTCATTCAAACAGGCTCAAGTTTGCTGCTGTTTATGCGCAGGATGTGTTCAGATCCCAAGTCCCTTCCTTTCTCTGATTCTCCAGTGTTTATTCTGCTGTCAATTGAGTTATCAGGGTGACAGTTCGGAGGGAGTAGTGACTTGCCCTGATGCGTTTGCTGATCTGCAGACTTTCCCTCTGTTTTTACACCTGCACACACTACCCCACACTCTTTGGTTGATTTATAGTCCAATTAAAGGTTCAGTGTTCCCAAAACCACCCGCGCAGTTTCCCTTCGGTACCTTCTTCCTCCCTGCAGCAAGAATATGTGCTGGAATGCGCAGAACGTCAGACAGAGCCTCATCTTTCATTCTCCCAGGCTTTGGTAGGCTGCAGCAGCAGGAAATCATATCAATCAGCTCTTGTAGAAATGCAGTATCGTCAGGCATGAAAAAGGCCTTACATATTACAGGGTATCGTCCTATGTCCATAACAGAACCGAACACGGAACTGGAAACTAAATCCTGCTTTCGATCTCTTACAAAGCACAGGACACTGTCTTCTTGCATAGAGTTCTACCTTTAGTTGGAAGGGAGGCTCCTATTACACAGCGCAAAGTCCTAATTCATAGACACCGGACTATTTAACCATACATTCCTAATCTACCAACAGTGGAAAAGGCCCGGAGGACCCGATCCTGCGGTCCTCGTCGAAACGGAGACGGCAGGATCGGGCCCAGTGACTTCTTCAAATGTAACAAACATCTTCGTTCTGGGACTCGGATTAGTTAGTAAAATGCATAGACTTTTCCTGATGGTAATTGGTAAGATGCGGCACAGATCTAAACCTTTACACCAAGGCCACGTCGCACCAACTTTTTGTTTATTTTAGTAGGTATTTTAATAGTACAATATTACTGCTTTGTCAGTAATTGGGGGGAGAGCATCTCCTTCGGCACAGGGAGCATTTATTGAACAAATGCAGGTGTTAACACGCGTTCTCTGTTGTGTTTTGATGGCACTTGACGTACGGGAAGTTTATAATTTTGACTTCTCTTTTCAGGAGTTATTCTACAGAAAGGGGAGGTAGGTTGCGTTTCAGGGTAGATTTTCTTGGGGGTCTGATGACTGACTACTTTTTAAAGGAGTCGGTGTCTTGTAAGTAGATTCGGCTACTCGCCATAAAAACATAATACTGGAATTTAGCCACCTCTCATGAAGGTAACAACTCGGGGCGGAGAGCTTAGCTTGGAAAACACACTTATCTGGGGAAAGAAACAAGGGCAGTTTCTCATAAGTTTTTTGCAACCCAAATAAAATTCAGGAGAGTTTTTTCTTCGCCAGCTTCATTATCCAGCCCTGGGCACATCATGAATCCCTTGCCACCATGTCAGACTCTACGACCTTCTTTTCACAGAGAATAAACAGCTCCCAAGTACAGATTGGCATCTTCCTAACTCAATTCTGTCTTCCGTACATCGATCAATCCACCTTTCTAATTAGACTAATTAGAAGATCTGTGGAGGGTTGCTGGGCCCATAGACTAAAGCGCGGGGGGGTAGTGAAAAGAACCCTGAATTCCCACCATGGGAGGCAGCTATTCAGGGGGACTGTAACAGTTGCTACGTTTATCCCCTGCCATTGAAAAGAGCCCTGCTTAGGGCTCGATTAAAATGTTTGGAAACTAATGCCCCCCTGGATCCCTCTCTAATTAGAGGGCCTGGATAGATCGGTCTGATCACTCAAAAGAAACTCCTTCCGCGCGGCTTCTGCCTTCCCCTAGCGCTGGAATGAGTTGTTTTAAAAGAGAACGGAGGCCTAAAAACCCAGGAGAAAGATGTCAGCAGGCCGCAGCCTGGTGATGTCAGGCTCTCTGTTTACTGCACACAAACGCAGGCTCCAGGAACCCCCGGCTTTTCTCCCCTTCTTTGCGGCTGGCTAAGAGATTTCTCCGCAGGGCATCGGCCGCCCCCTTGGGCTCTTCGGTGGTCGCGGATGTGCTGAGCGCCACTTCAATTCCAGCAGTCCACACGGGAGGGGAGGCAGAGCGGCGACTAATCAATGAGCTGCGCGAAGCCCCTTGTGCGCGGGATGGGTTTCGGGAAGGGGGGAGCGGGACAGCCGGAGGGAGGAGAAGGTGCGTCGTGCTAATGATCAAAACAGACTTTCCCCCGCTTCAGCTAGCACTGCCCGGGTTACTTTTATCCGAAGTACTGAGCCCCACCTAGTTTACTTTCAAGAGCACAGTGGGCTGGTGGGCGGCGATCCCGCGGGCCTTTCTCTAGCGAGTAGATCCATTTATTTTAGTGGGATTACTCACTTGAAAAAGGGGCTACAGTTTCAAGACTGGTCCGGGTGCGGGGGATGGGTGGTTGGTTGTGAGACTAATCAGGGGTTTCACGTGAGAAGAACTTTCCAAATCGGAGAGCAAGAGTTTAGATGCACCTGAAGCAGCTAAACTCTCACCTGATCTTGAGTTTAGGTTTGCATCCTACGCAAAGATGGAGCAAGGCTTTCCAGCTGTAGAACAGAGGGTTCCGCGGGGGTAAAGTTTGCACTGGTTCTTCTGCAGTAATCCCTTTAAATGGAAAGGAGCCAGATGTAAAAAGAAATACCATCAGGTCACTGTTCTTAATCTTGTTAGGTTAGAACATGGAACTCAGCAAAAGCTGTTATTAACTGAATGTCAGCCTGTGCAGTCTGCAAAACTCCCTGTACCCAAACTGCAAACAGAGCCAAAGAGATCTACTGTAGGGGAAACGTGATCTCACAGCCGAGCCTCTGAACCTGGCCTTACTGCTTCCAAACGGCTTTGTTTTAGACTGTTTTCGTGTTATCCTGTACAGGACGATGAGTTAATATGTAGCAAGTTTTGTATGTAAAATTCACCATTACTAGTAACAAAGTGGATGGGCTACATGGCTGAGTTCAATTGCAGTTGGAAACAATACATTTTCCCGTACATAAACGTGAAGTTTTCGAAACTTTAAGAAAGCAAAGCAGGAATAATTTTCTAGATATGATCCAACAGAAGGGCTACCAGTCTAAGAAACTGAGGCATGATTATTTTGATAGAAATATTAGCAGTTTTAGCAAATATTTAATAGACGTGAAACACACACTGCAGTTAAGTAAAATTAATGTTGTGACTAAATTAGCCTGAAATGAAAAGTTAAAAGGGGAACGCTGTCATCGGATGTCGCCCTTTTTCTGTCAAAGCATTGCACCAAATACCGACACAGTCATCGCATGCCGGCCTTGGCAAGGGAGGCGAGAACTTTTCGAAGAAAAATTGAATCTTGCCGCTACCCAGCTTTGTGCAGTGCTCTCACAGTTCGCATGGGTGGGAGGCGGGGAATACCTGAACAACGTGAATCCTTGCCATGCGGTCCTGTTGCTGAGTGGGATCCACTCTTTAAAAAACATTCTGCCGAAGTATTAAACAGTGAAGTTCTTCCTCCGCTGGCTAAACCAGTATTGAATCAGCGGGGGCAATCATTTCCCGTTTCTGACACTGTCCTCCCGACTGGTTTTGAGAAATGGATTTGTAATGAAGTCTTCCATTTAAAATACAACTTCCCACTCCTGACATGGTTAGATACTCCTGGATTAAAAAGATACGCAAATTTTGCCTTTAGTTTTATTAGTTGACGTTAGTATATAATAGGATACGTTCATTACCTCATGTTTTTACTGGGAGTTTTTTTTTTTTTGAAAGATAAATCTCTTAATATAAGTACAGGAGAACTGATTTATTAGAGTTAGTGCACATTCACAGCCGTATGACATAAATGTCTTTCTAAACTTTTTTCCCTGGGGTGTATTATGCTTCATTTTCAGAGTTCTGAGAATCCCCCCCCCTTTTTTTTTCCCCTCTCTCTTTTAATAAACTATGTGTTATTACCCCTAACCTTTAGCCCAGGCAGGACTCCCATAACTACCCCTGGTTATTTTCACCATCATTCTAGATATGGCTCTCCTCATGTCGAGTAAGTGCGAACTTTCCAATGTCACGATGACCCAAGGAAATCCACTCATAACCAACTAGTGGATTTCAACCCATGGGTTTGGGGTTAGTCCTGGGCTTTTCTTACTGCTCTCGAATGCCAACAGAGACAGATCATTCTATCTTCTAAACACTTCTGCTGCCATCATCCTTCCACGCGTAGAACAGCGACATTGAGATAATATAAAAAAAAAAAAAAAAACCCTCCACCTTCTCTTCATTAACTCTAGCCTGCTGCGCACAGATGCTTTAACTTACTGGCTTGATACGACCAAAGTGCCTTGGAAAAAAAGCTCTCACTTATTACTTGGCAAGAGACGACCCCCCAAAAGTCAATCAACAAATTAGAACTCATTTGAAGAGTTACATTCCCCTGCGTCTGACAGGCAGCTGAGACTCCATTGTATTTGCGCAGCAAGTAAGTGGGCATGTACAGCTGTTTTTGAAGATTGTCCTCATTTGGGAAATGAAGGGGAATAGCTGATATTTCTCCAAGCTGTTTAATTTGTCGGAGAGTTACACTGGAAAATGGCACTTACTCCGCTGCAGTCAATCGCAGGACTGGAATTTCTATCGGTCCAGCCGTATCCCAGCACATTCAAAGTTGACAAAATAGGGCACGGTGTTTGCCTCCAAAATTAATATGTGGGCTCACTCTTTATACCCTCCTTTACCCCTTTGTTAACATTACAACACCAGAGTACTCCCAGCAAGAGACGGCACGGAGGTGAGGATTGAAGCCAGCAGGTCTACCAGGAGCGCAGCCCCAGATAGATTATATTTACAATGCACGTTAGGTTAGTAGATTTGGGAGAAGTTTTTCAAATATGCATTATTTGGTGGGTTCATACCGATCATACCAAATCTACTCCCAATATAATCAAGGGGTGTTTTGCTAGAGGAAAGCCAGGTAGAATCTGGTTTTTGATCACAAAGGAGAGGAAAGTTGTGGAAATCCCACTACAGGGGTGGACGGTCCCAAACTTGTCAGAAGGAAGAGAATGGAACCACTGTAGAACCTGCCCCGACCCCGCCTGGCAGAGTCGGCAGAGTCCCCTGCGACTGGCCCCCACCCTAGGCGGCTGTGGCCAACTGCAGAGTGAAGTAAGTCTGGTCTGCAGCACTGACGGAAACGGCAGTGGGAGACACTGCCGCTGGCGGGTTCTGTATTAACTCCCACTCGCTGCCTTTTACCCTCATCGCCTTCGGAGAGGCGGCTCACGGGCAAGTTATGGATGGGCAATTCCTTAGACAGTTATGCTGCTGCCAGCGGTAGGGGAAGGCAAGGAGAGTTTTATGAAGGATAATTCACGCCTCAAGGCTACCCCAAGAAACATGGGGTTTACCTTCAGATCTCAGCATTTCATGGGGTGCATTCATTCCCTCTCTTCTCCAGCTTCTCCCCTCAGAGGGGTTATAATATCTGGGACTCTGTGGTTTCCAGGATAACTTTCCCCTTCCTGTGTGGGCTCTCCTCCCCTCCCTATCCCCTGCAGGCGTTAATAATGCTAGGACAGAATCTGCACATGTGAGTAATCCTTACTCTTGTCTCAGTGAAAGCAATGGGGCTGGTCAAGTGCCTAAAGACTTCTGGCCTATAAAGAGGTGCAGGACCTGCCACACTGATTATATTACAACCATTCCGGTAACTCTTTGCTGCAGTGTGATGGCTACAGAGGAGAAACTAGCTAAAGTAACTGGCTAGTACGGTTCTCTTTTCTACCGTAAGCCACGAAAAAAGCGTTTCCTTAAACAAGTAAAATATAATAGTCCTTAACAACAACCAACCAACCAACCAAAGTAGCGTCTGATAAGAGGAGACATGCCCCAGATACAAAGTTTGGATCTGTAACTAGATCTGGACTTCTGCAAAAGCTCAAGGGAGTTCAGCTCTCGTATTCCAGCTGGCTCCACAAGAGGATGAGGGTAAGTGCAATTAAATGTATTTATGATCAAGAATTAATATGTGGTGAATCCCGAAGGAAAAAAGCATATTGGGCCTGAAGGAACTGTAGAAGATAACTGTGTTATCCATGTAAAATGCTAATAGAACATGTAATAAGTTAGGCCTTGTTTTTCTCTCGTGCCAATTTTAAGCCTTTTCAACTCCGTGGTATTGAATGCAGTTCCCCCCTGATTTACATGGGGCTAAGCCAGAGGAGGGTCAGTACCACCGTAGCATGTTCTATTCGAACTTTAAACAGATACAACACAATGCTGAGAAAGGAAAGAAAAGGGACATTAGTTCCATCTTTCTAAAAAAGGAGTGACCACGCCACGGATGTGTTTTTATCTGATAAATACAATGAGTCTGCAGGGCGTTTAGAGGTGACGCTGGTCGGCTGTAAAGAGGGAAAGAAGTACGGTGCAATCGGTGCTTCTCCTACTAGTGACCACTAGCGTCCATCATGAAAGCTGAGGCACTCTTTTTCTGGCCTGGCCGCAGATCAGATACACTTAGAGGATGCGAGTCAGTATTTTCCAATGATTTTTTTGTCTTTCGGAGACTTTTACTCCGGGCGGCTGTAAGGCAAAGAATGGCGAAGAATATGATGAATCCATCAATTATTCCTACCCTAAGAGGACACTTTTGTTGTTTACATGTTATGCTTTTTGCATGTGAATGTTAAAAATGGATAGTTGTTTTCTGGAAGAGCAGACCAATACAAGAAGTCAGAGCACCTCTCTTTCTGCGATCCAGCAAAGTTCACATTGATTCGTTTGCTCCTCCTCTCTACACCTCCTTCGGGCAGAAGTGTGAAACAGAAGAGGAAGTATGAAAATGAGCATCATAACCTTAAAAGCATCAAATATGTGTTAACAAATAACTTCAAGCTGTAAGTGGCTGCTGTTGATTTGCTCACAGTAGACACTTGGAGATAGCACTGGCCATTCACAATATTTTCAGTTTATGTTAAAGGCAGGAAACATGCTTCTTATCCTATTTTGTTTCTGTAAATTGAAGAGGAGGGGAAAGGTGCAGAAGAGGGTAAAGACCTAGAGAGAACTCTCTAAGGGGCGGGGCCCTATACTGCAAGCCCTAGATCTGTGTGCACAACTCTCATATATGTCAGTGGGAGTTCTCTTGGATTGAGGTCACTATCTGGCCCCAAGTATTATCGAACATATTTGTATACTGTCTACAGAGCCTGGAACTTTTAATCCTGCTGTGCAGTGCTGAACCTTCTCCTCCGGGCTGAGGAACCTGGATAACTTTTCATCTTGTTCATTTGGGCTGCTGTTTTAAAAATCGCAAAGCAAGTAGTAAAACAAACCAAAATAAATAGACACTGAATACATAAGAGTGTTATGTATGAATACATTATAGGAGCTGAACTGGTGGTTTTTACAGTCATTTGGGACCAAATCCTGTTCCCTCTTCTTGTGCAGTTGGTCCTATTGATTCCAGCGGGATTACTTTAGTGAGGCAGAGAAGCAGGGTTTGTTGATTTGTCCCTTTAGAGTTTAGCAATGCTTTCACTGACTCTCCTGCCAAAAGTAAATGCCCTTATACAGCCACGTCTGAAGAGGGCTCTGAACTTTGCGTATGTAGAGTAACTATTTGTACATACTGTATATATCTGCAAGTAATTACATCTCCAGCTCAGTCAAATCGTGTGCTCCTTTCTTCTAAATCGTTGGTGTGGGGCCATTGTAGGGCCATTTGGAACAGGCTGCTGAACCTGTAGATTCGGGGGATAGCAGGTGGTGAAGGAGGTATCTTCTTACAGCTGTGAGTTTATTTGAGTTTAGAGCTTCAGGGATTTCCCCAGGGGCAGTACCCGCAAAGCCATGAGCCAGATGACCTTTACAGTTCTAAAAACAAGTAGATCAATGGCTTAGGATGCACCCTCCCCAGATCCAGGGTCTTCGCAGTTGAAGGCTTGGTAGCCAGTCTCCATCAGCAGGTGGTTGAAGTGTTTGTCTAAGTTTTACATGCTTTTAGATTGTTTTCCTTGTGGGTGTTACTAGTCAGTCTTCCTTGTTAGCACTGTGGGATTTTTTTTTTAACCAAATGCTAGACAAAGTTGGGAACTCCACTAATTTAAAGTAGCCAAGGAATACCAAGCAATGGTAGGTAAATAGTATAATGGCTAACAGGGCTAGAGACTCTTGCCTACATGCTCGGGGTCTTACTGATCGCCATATTTGGGGTCGGGAAGGAATTTTCCTCCAGGGTAGATTGGCTAAGCCTCTGGTTTTTTGCCTTCCTCCGCAGCATGGGGCAGGGATCACTAGCAGGAGGGTCTCTGCCGATTGAAGTCACTAAAACACAGGATTGGGGACTTCAACAGCGGAGTCCAGGGAAGGGGTAGGGACGGTTTTGTGGCCTGCAGCATGCAGGGGGTCAGACCAGATGATCATAATGGTCCATTCTGCCTTAAAGTCTATGAGTCTATGAAATTACAATTCAAAACGTATAATTTGGACCAAATCAGTACTATACTTCTCCTGTACTACCCATTCCAAGGATCTGGCAGTTACCAGCCACCTCTGCCCCCTGCCAGACTTGCAATGAGCGCAGTTTGGCCGGATCGCTGCATCTTGTAAACGTGATAAAAACATCCATTTTATTCAACAAGGAAAAAAACCCACCAACTTCTGTGCATTTCATTGCAGAGTAAGAGCTACTGATAAGTAATAGATGAGGAGTGACTCGTAATTAATATACACTAGGATACACAGCAGTTTAGAAGAACCTCAACAGCCCCGAACCAAGCACCCTATCTATGGACATGGACATGGACATGCCCTCTCCCACTCTGGCCACCCATGTCCACACTACGCCACCACGGGATTCCCCAGGTGGTTGGCTCAGGTGGTTTTCTGGTTGCTTTGCATAGAAAGATGACCAGGATCGAGCCATGGGTTAGAGCTAATTAATTTACTGGCTTTTGTGGATTTCACATCTCAAATTCAGTGTTGAAGTAAGGGGCCGGATACTGCACATTGATATCAATGGGAGTTTGTCTGAGTAAGGACTACAGGATCAAGAAAATGATGTAGGTTTCCAGCCATTGGACTGCCATGCTTCCTTTCAAATACTTGCTGGTATATTTCGTTCCCCTTGATTATATAGTTCGTTTTGCATAGGAATCAAAAGCAAGAAATGGCCTTCTAAGAAAATGGAGGTGTGAGCAGAAGGGAGAGTATTTGAAAATAATTAATTACAACATCCTATTCTGGTGTTTTTGCTACTGCTGACTCTCTCTCTCCCTGCTCCTAATAAAAAACCTGGAGACAAAATTAAAGACCATTCTGATTTTTAAACCATCTGCAATCTATAATTCTATATATTCCGTTGCAGGTGATGGGAGGTTTGAGTGCACCAGGTCCAGTCCCTAGAGTAATTTAGAGCAGCTGGAAAAGCCAATGGATCCGAGGAATCTGAGATTTCTAGGGCATAAGAAAGACTTTTCCTTGTGATGCCCCATACAAAGGAGGTTAGAGGGGGGCTGGTGTGGAGCCACTACATCGCCTGGAGATTTTCTGTGCAGTGAGGGAAGAACTGGCCGTGTTTCCTACCAGAGCAAAGCAAAGCAAAGCCTCGCAGTTAGATCACGCCATGATCTGAGATATCAGCCGAATATATTTCAAAAGTACTCGAAGTTTTCCAGGAGGAGTCAAATAGTGTTTAAATGGGCCAGGTGCCCAAATACTCAAGAGAACGGTACTGGGAGTTCAGAAACAGGAATTTCTATTTCAATATCACAACCACAAAATGATAGTGGATGGGTTATTGACATGAGACTATGACAGGAGTTCATCAGGGATATTGTATAGGTTATACCTGTTGCTACAGGCAGCAGGAACTTCTGAGGAGTCTAGGAGCTAGAATGCCTCAGCTACATAGTTCTATCGTTTCTTTTTATCTGCCCCAGTGACAAAAACCCATGAACCTGAAAGGTTCAAAGTCTTCAGCTCAGCTAGTACAGTGCCTTATGATATGGTTATACAAAGCAATAATATTTTCTATATTTTGATGGTAAACAGAGAAAAAATTAACTTCCGTTGCTGTCGGGGAAATATTTATTTTAATTTATTAAATTAACACACCAAAGGCTACATCTTCTGATGAATGCTGTCAGACATTATTTGTAAAAGAAAAATAGGTCAAAATACATTGTTTTTCCTTTGGCCAACTCAACCCAGCATAAGAAAAACCTATTAATGTACATCATCAAGCCATGTAAGTCAATATTGCACCCATATAACAGAAGGTAAATAGATTATTTTGTTTTACCATGCTGAAAGCTTTCGTGGAATAAAACTGAAGAGATCTAAATATTAATAGATTCATTCAAGTGGAACAAAAGTTACAAATCATTAGCTGAAGAAAGCTGGCTTCCAGCCCACATTCTATAGGGGCACGAGGGAAGAGCAGTAACTGGGCTGTTAACATCTACAAAAAGGCCAATATTTGTATATAATTTATTTAGATGAAGTGTGCAGAATGTTTTTATTTGTTCTACATCTCGCTGTCTCACCTCTCTATGAACTCCCCAAACCCAGATCTACTCCAAATGCCGCTGCTCCCCCTTCTGCACACTTTCCTCCAACGTGTTTGCTTTGGCAACTTTCATGTTCTTACAAACAATTCTTCCAACGATATCAATCACTCTTGCACCCAAAGAGAAATACTGTACACTCAATGCGATGACAAAATGAAACATGTTTGAAGCAAACCATGTGTTCTAGTGTGCCAGGGATTATGTTATTTGCTCGAGGAACCTGGTCAGAATATGTTAGGTTTCCGTTACTCCTGTGATTGTAAATTTTGGAATTTATGATTTCGGAGACAACACAAATAACTTTTTATAGTGGGATGATTTCCAAATGTGAAATCTACCAGGTATTGCACGGGGGGAATTTATTGGACAATAGAATTTTCTTTTCTAATGCTGTTTGTCTTCGGATTCTTACAAAAACTACGGCAAGTGCTTCTGAATCCTGACAGGAGCTTGTGGGTGAACGTTTGATTTAAAACTTCTTTTCACTTTCAAATCTCGGGTGGAATGGGCAACCAGGGTCAAACCGAGAAGCTAGTGGGCTCATCAATGCAAGGACAGGACACCCTTCTGTGCACCTATCACGCCAGACTTCCGAGAGGGATTCCAGCTTTTACACAGTGGTAATAGCCCCAGGTCTCCCATCTCTCCTACGGCCTGCAGGAGAAGAAACAAGGCTGTAGGAACAGATCGTCAGCAGCTGATGCAAATTGCCAGACATCAGCAGCTGAGGATTTGCCCCCACAGTATATGGACTCAAGCCACAGCCTGGCTCATTACTTATGGCTTAAGGAGTGCTGCTGCCTTCCTAAGAAGAGGGTTCTTTCTGGACTTTTGGATGGTGGGGGAGGAACTAGCTTGTGATGTGTTGAATTCGACTGAATTTTATGGTACAAAAACCAGCCTTTGTGTCACTTAGCATAGCGGAGGATGCCTGAAGATTCTGTGTCGAAGCTAGGAAAGAGCTAGTGGTATTCAGTGAAACGCTGTCTATGGTCTTTTCACTTTCTCCTTGGCTTGTGTAGGTGGCGGAGGGTGGACATACCTGATGCAGCACCCATCTCCGACATCTGTTCCGCAAGTCAGTGGAAAGGCACATAGGAGAAAGGTGGGAAGTGGCAATGCAATGCATTTATAGACATCATGCATGCTCTTATGGCCACAGACCTTGGCTTTGTCTCAATATTATTCTTCCCTGTGGTGAATTTTCTATGGAATATGGGTGTGAACTTTAACTCCCATCCAGGAGATCACATATTGCATAAGGACTAGAATCCCGGTGAACTAAGCTTAACGAGCTCTTGTCTCTCCGTTTGTTCTGGGTTGAAATTAGATATCCTGGAATGTTGTGTGCATCCCAGAAATTAGAAAGTGGGACCGCACTTGTGTAAACCTCCCACACTCTTTGCATCTTCCCTCTGTAGACCTCAAGGAGACTTGCATGATGTCCCCAGTTGTACACCTCGCTCACATTTTGAGGCTACATTTGGTAGCTGTAGTCTCTGAAGTAGAAAGGATTCATCTTTCAGTGTAACCGAGAATTCATGAATTACATATCTAATGTCCATTTGTTCTGTTGGATTTAATGAGATATGATTAAAATCCTTGATTTTTTTTTCACGCCTGTTTCCAAAAAAAGGTCTGTGATGGACAAGTATAATACCTTTCCTACGCGGAGAAAGACTCAGCCCATAAAATAAGTGGGTCACTGTTCATCCCTATCAGTTTATCACCAAATCAGCTTATTCGTGACCATTGTAAGTTTGTTATTATTTCTTCGTATTACCTTAGCTCCCAGGAGCCATGTTCCTCGATCAGGACCCCACTGTGCCAGGCTTTGTATAAACACAGAACAAAAAAATGTTGATCTCTCTATTCAAACCTAACTTCTTGAGTAGACCATTGTCACCAAAGCCTCTCTAAAATGTTGGTCGACCTTTTTATAAACACACTATGACAGAAAACAGCTGAAGAGAACATGGTTTATTAAGATCCCAATCAGATATGATGTAGTGTTTACATATTGTGTTGCTAGGTGTGATTCAGTATCTAGCAAGACTTGCAATATGCTAGAATATTCAACTCGTTTCTGTCATAAGATCTTTCTGTTTCAGGGTGTCTCTCTCTCTCTCAGGATCTCTTTCTGCCTTTTGCCAAGGCTGACCGGGTCTTTTAGTCTGGAATTCTGATTGGACCTTGGAGAGATGTGATGGGGAGAGAGAGAGAGAGAGAGAGAGAGAGACCTTCTCTTGAGGAAGGAGGTCAAAAGTAAATAAATCTCCCATACTTTACAACGACCTTTGTAAAAATCTCTATTTCATGTCAAGATTATTTTTCTTAGTGACAAGTGTTTTGCTCTTTCCTCCTTTCTCTCTTGTTACACAATGACCAAAAAGCAGACGAGAGAACAGACATAAACAAATGAAGACTAACCTTTTAGACTGATCAAGTTTTAACTACTGACTCCATTTCATGAACCAGAGTAGATGGTTCCCCTAATCAGGGCGGGCAGGCTCTGTGTCTGTTTGTTTTTTAAATTACTATAAATCTTATTATTCTGTTTCCATAATATTTCCTATACTGTGATCGGAGCCCAGTCCTCCTTACCACAAGAGATGTTATGATTGTTTGGTTAGCACAGAGAGGGAGTCTGTTCTTTAGCCATAACAAGAGCATGGCTTTGTCTTCCAACAGGAGACTTCAAATATCATAGGAAGTTTACTATTGGGTTTCATCATTGTCTCATTTTCGATTTGGGCACTGCTTTTTTTAAAAAAAATGAGTTTTACCATGTCCCTCTGTGAATGACAATTCAGTGGATACAGGCTTAGCTCTGGTTTGACCCTTCCTCTAGCCCAGTGGTTCCCAAACTTTAACAACCTATGAACCCCTTTCACTAAAATGTCGAGTCTCCCAAACCCCCTCCTAAAAATGAATATTTCCAGGGATTTTCTCCTTTACCTGAGTATAAATTATAAAAGCAGTGATCTTGGGAGTATAAAATTTGTTGACATGCTTATTACACACTATTATTAATTATTTATCATTACAGTATTATTACATTATGAAAACAGCAACACTCTTCCAAGATCTCACTTTCATAGCTTGTATCACTTTGAATAAGCCAGTTATAAAACAAGGCTCCTATGTTTCATCAAGGAGTATCAGATGTGAAACAGCATGAAGGTATTTAAGAAGCCAACTCAGAGTTCCTCCTACACAAGCATTCAGGTCTTGAGCAGTCCAAGCAAAGAACGCATGTCACAACAAAACTTAAACTTGTTCTTCATAATAATTTAAAAAACAATACTAGCTGCCTATTTAATTTTAAAAACAGCAAAAAATATCCACCTCCCTTTCCATTTTTTATAAGGAGTCTTGAAGTTTAAATCTCCTCAGTGTGATATATATGCTTGCTTTGATCTGCTTAGCTCTTGGAAGTCCAGGGGCTCCGGGCCCTGTGCTGCCCGGGGTCCCTAGGGACAGCTCTGTCGGCCATTAGGGATTTTTTTTCCAGAGAACCCCCTGTAACATTTCACGAACCCCAGTTTGGGAGCTATGCCTATCTTCTGAACTTGTATGAGACAATACAGTGGTGTACCTGTGGGTCCACACCCTTTGTCACTTCTCCTACACCGTGGTCTCAGTTACACTGGTGGAAATCTGCAGTAATTCCATTGGAATCGACAGTGACTCCAGATTTCCACAACTAGGGTTGCAATCAGAATCTGGCCTCAAAGGGTGATGGCATATGAGGACCAAAATCATCTCTTGCGATGCACAGGCAGGCTATATGTGTCTGCAGATCATATTCTGTGGCACGTTTGTTTTATTTTGATTTAGAAAAAAGTAGTTTTATACTACTGAGTAATGCATTGCTGAAGTGCCTCCCGGGCAGTCAGAGTATCTGTTTTCTACTGGGGCCCAGGAATGTAGGGTCTGCTTATTGGTGCAGACTTCTGGTATTGGCCCATGCAGATAGTGCTGTTACCATGCCTCAATGGACCTGATTTTGATCTGGCTAACATCAGTTTTATACTTCAATGGAACTACTTTTTCAATTGAAGTAAATGAGAGCAGAATCAGGCCCTGTGTCTCTTAAAGTGCAATTATATTTTTGAAAGTGACTGGAGGTGACGTCACAGGGTTCCATGTTTACTGTGTCTCTGTTTCCTTATCCAACTGGCTGTGTTCAAAAGTGAACAGAAGTTTCTGCTAATTGCCAGCTCTGCAAATTCAGCCTGAGTTCTGAAGGTCAAGCTGTGATATTTCTGGCTCAGTAAACAAGATAATCAGTAATGAAGATTCTTCAATTAGAACTTAGTTAACAAATGTGTTGATGATGTATGAGCCACCTTCTCCTGTAGTTGTATTGACTCTTTGATGTTAATAGAAGTAAAAGGTAGTACAACTTTGCTATTATCTTTAAAGTAAGCAGATATGTCTCTGACAGGAAGCAAAACTGTTGAGTAAGTAGATGTCCTAATTACACAGTCAGTTTTCTGATCCCAAACATGTTTAAAGAGAAGATCATACATTTCCACAGACCTAAATTTTCAACTTGTATGAATCTCATCTGGCAAGTGGTCAGGTTATGCAGTGATTATTTCAAATGAAACAGCTCTGACTGAGTCAGGCAGGTAAAGAAAATATACTGTAGGCCATAAAAGCCGTGAAGAGTGCTTTAATGGTCTCTGCTGAAAGTGTGGTAGTGGTGAGAAAAGAGATTGGAAAAAATGGTACCTCAGCAAATCTATTTCCTGTCTGTATTTAGAGTAAATACCTTTAGTTTTCTGACAAAAATGGGTTGATTTTATATTTTCTGTTGGCACTGTAGAAACAAAACAAGAAGATTATTTTATGGCTTAGGCATAGATATCTCACCACCTAGTCTATGGTGAATATTTAATATTCAATAAGTTATAATACTGGCTTGTTAGAGTTGTTTTAGCAATGAAGTTTACATATAGGCTGTCTCACTTGGTAGCTCTTTCGAGAGGTATCAATACAATCAACAAGGTGATAAAAATTATGTAAACTGGCTAGCTCCCCTCTTTAGATCCTATCTAGTTAGTGGAAGTGAGAAATAGTTTTTATTAAATGCAAAACAGTAGTCCAAAAAATGCTTCAGAGGAAAGGAAACAAAACACAAAACAAAAATGACAAAAAGAAAGTGAGTGAAAAATCTGCCTTAGAAAGCAAACCCTTTTGTGTGCCACTGTATTGTGACCAAATGAGAGCAGAAAAAGGTGTCCTCAAACAGTGCCATTAGGAAGCTGGCATAGGCCAATGTGGGCATAAGAAGAGCCAAACAACCTGAAAGGTGGCAGGCTGCTTCTCCATTCATCAACAGCCTTGTTAATTCTGTTTGCAGAATCTTTATAACCCATGATGATGGAGAAGGCAGAAAGAGCCAGGCCTAACTTCCAGATCTCTGCCTGAGTCAAAACCGGCCAGAGTCAATAAGTTCAATAACCAACAATTTGACAGAATCCTATGGCCTCAAGGTATTTTTTGCAGTAATTGTAGATTACCCTTTGCTATTCTTTAGGTATTGTTTGATTCTTTGTGATTATTTAAACCATTCCTGGTGTAAAGGATGTAATAAATTGAAATGAGCATCCGGCAAAGGAAAGGAGGTGGTGGAGACCAACCTTTTCAAAAGCAAGGCATGTAAGAGATTTAAGAGGATAAGTGTTCGCTATGTTTTCTAAATCAGGCTTCTTTTAAGGTAGACAACAAAAGTGAAAGCACGTAAAATCACCAGGGTGGGTTTTTTTGTGTGTGGAAAAATCTTGTCTGTTTTTTTTTTTTAAATAAAAATATTCGTGTTTGTAGATGACCATGAGCTTATTTTAACACCCCTTTAAACACCTAAAGCCAAATAACTACATTCCATTATGTTTATTTGTTTCCTAGTCAGCGGCTGAACAGAGAGTAAATGTATACTTTGCCTCTCAGCCAACACTCGCGCAGTCGCCTTTGCTTTCGGGAACATATGGTTATGGGACAGTGAAATGTGCTGGAAAATGCCAAGAGAGATGTGCTTGTGAATGTTCATTTCGCGTCCCAGGGAAACATCTCACGAATGATTGATCTCCGGAGTGATGGCCGAATAATCCCAACCACATTTGGTTTTATAGCACCATTAATACTGCAGCCTATATTGTTTAAGGGGAAGGCGAAAGCCAAAACCAAAACCTCGTGAAAATAAATACTCATCAGCAAATATTTTGATTTAAGGACCTAAATTTAAAAAGAAAATAATAATGACCAGAAAGGAGCGGAGGATACGAACATACTGGCCCACAGGCCATCTGTGAGCGAGAGAGAAAGGAGCCGCCAGTGATTAGTCCGCCATGGTGTGAGACACTAGGCATAGACTCATAAAGTTTTATTTGCTATTATGTCATTTAGTGGCTCTCGTGATGTTGCAATCCACCCATTCAGTTAAAGGGTACGAAAGGGCGCGGATTAAAACCACCCCCCCCCCCCGACGACATCTCACTCTGCCGAAGGAGATAGAGATCTCATTGTTTTACGGCTAAGAGCACTTTCCACGTGCGTCTATTAGGGAATTGACGTTTGCACTGGCTTTCTCCTTGATGTGTTTGGAGAGAAGTCTAACAACTGCACTTCGTGCAACAATATTTCCTAGAACTAAGGTACATCTTCCCGACAACGCTGATTGTATCAACATGCGAGCGTTGTTGTGCAGGTACTATAAACAACCCATAGAGTTCTCAGCTTTCTGGTCTGCGGGGCAGGAGGCTGGAAACCTTAAATGTCCAAAGCTGCCACAGTTCACAAACTGAAACCTTTATAAACTGATTTCCCTTAAACTCTTTATTAACTACCCCTAAGGACCATTACTGCTGCTTCTGCTCTTGCACGGCGGTGGTCTGGCTCCTCCACGAAGCACACATGCTAAACAGATTAACATGCTTTGGCTGACCCACACTTCACAAACCAGGGATAGAGTTTCTACAGCTCCATGTGGAAATTAACCTATATGTAGCAATGGTCAGCTGCAAAGAGGGAGTTCCAGCTCAGACCAGGCAATCTAAACAACCCCCTGTGCTCTGTTACTCTTGGCCTTTCCCTCCCCTGCTCATGACTAAATATTTATTAAAAAGAAGCGATTTCCCCTCTTTTGCTGGGGTTGGGCATGTATCTGGAAGAGCTTTATTTGTAAGTGCTTTTGGGGCAACTCAAAGCTCTTTGCAGAATGAATAAAGCCTTGGCTGAATGGCTTGTTAAATCCTCTTGAAGGCCAGTTTAGATGTAACTACAGGTTTGGGACTGTTTGTGTGGCATTAAAGCTTTCAACCTCATTACCTTATTGTCGTTCTCTGCCTCTCCTCGCCCTTCAGTTAAAAGTAAAAGCACACTGAGGTGGAGCTCCTTACAGATAGAGACAAAGCCAGCGTTTGGGATATTAACCCGCACCGACCGCTTCCTACGCTGTACGTTTAGGAGTTCGAGTCCCCCCTTTCCTCCCCCAATTTAAACTCTGCATTTTTAGAGGAGGGTAGCAGCAAATGAAAGTCACTGTTGGCTTGTGTCATGAAGGGCTGTCATGGTAATAAACACACAGTTTTCTCCTCCAGGAATTCCTAATCCTCCCTGTGTGGCTCTAGCCCTGTGGATAATATCATTACAGGGCTAAACAAATAAACAGTCTCTCCAAATCAAGCAGGAGGCACTGGGGACTACAGTTCCTCTCTGCAAAGAAGATACAAGTAAATTTACACTCATGACTTGGAGTCAGTCCAGTAGCTATGAATAGCGGTTCAGTTCTATAGCGCTGGCTCTGAGCTGGGTAACAGCGCTGACCCTCCTGCTCTGTGTTTGCTGCAATGAATGTGAGCTATTCAGGGCTGTGTTTTCCTTACTATCCTCCGCTGGGAACATCAAGGACCAGGAACACTTTTATGAACCCAGGCTCAGCGAAGACGCTTTTAGTACAAAGTTAGCGTATTAAACCCACTGACATGAATGAAAGGTTAACCTACTTCTGCCAGTCAGAAGTCGAACGTTATCATGCGATTTCCTGTTGCTGCTGCTGCATCGGGTTTGCCAAACGCACTCACTCATGTCCTGAAGTCCACAGCCACGTTCTTTCTAAACCTGTTAACAACACATACACACGCGAATCCAGTTGCAATCAAGGAGACCCAACCTAACCAGACATTTTAATAACAACCCGTCCATTCTGGTGTCATGCCGCATGACGTATTGGAAGGGCTGAGGATTTACTTCCTCCCCCCCTGCAACAAAAAATTCAGGAATCAAACTTATCTGTTTGCAATATCATCAAAACGTTCCCTGACCCCGGGATATTTTTTTAAAATACAAAATCCGCACCAAATTCTACACCTTATTTTAGTGCGTTGGTGTTCTATGCATTTGTTAAAGGTGTTTTTAAAGCACCTAAAACTTCTGCTTTCAGGGATGGATGTACTATTTTTTCCTTCTTAGAAAGATGAATACAGCGCGGTTTTCTTGTCTGAAAATTACCTCCGCCAGAACTGGGCTGAAATGTGATTTCTGCAGCTGAGAATATTTATGGCTATTTAGCTCCACTTAAAACCCTTTGATGTTTGTACAAACACGGGTGAAAGGTTTACACTTTCGACGTAGCCTAATTTTCTCTCTCTCCAATTACTAAAAGCCAGACAGGAGTAATTAAATAGTGTTTTTTAAACGTGTGAAGATTATTGATTGAAGTGGAAAACCCAATGTGATACAATGCACCTAACCTATTGCCTGCCCGAGAATAGAGAAAGTTGTAACATGTATGATAAACGTTGGGCAGGGCGGCCTCTTGCATGATAATGAGTTATCTGAGAGGAAATAAAATCTGGAGACAACTTTGATTGTACAAGTTGACAAAGAATGTGCCACATTTCTCATGTTTGTTGCTAATCCTGTGATCACCTAATTATTTTGTTGGAAGTGGGAGGACAACAGAGATGTCATTCTGGCGACGCTTTCACTAGGTCAGGACACGGTAGCTCTTGGATACACATAGTACCATGGTGTATGGTTTATTCAAACGTCTTAGGCTGACCCCGTGAAATCTCCCATCCCTCTTTCTAGGGCTATCCGTTATACTATCTGCACCGAAACCACACGGCTTCGCTGAGTGTATTTGCCATCAGGTTTTCTGTACGTGAAACAGTTTTCAATTTAAATCCGATTTCCTTGCCACTCCTCCAGTGTGAATCCAGCTGGACTACTCAGAGCGACGGACTGATCAGCCACAGTTCCTTTTCCACTGGTTTCCCTAATTGTTCAATCAAGTAAAAAAAAAAGGAACCAGGGGGGCCGGATCTCGCAGTCCGTAATGAGGCTTTTGCTTGAGTAAAAGGGGCAGGATCCGGGTTTGAAGGAGAAAACCTATTTGCTTCATTTTACACTGTCGAATCCTCAAGGGAAAGCAGCACATTTTGGTGTTGCCTTATGCTTTGTAGGATTGTCGTAGCTCCTGGGGTTGGAGGCTCCTTTGATCATGGATTTGTTAATGGACAATATTTCTGCGACCTCTAAAAATCCTGTTTAGGTTAGTACGTTAATCTGGATACACCGCAGGTCAATGAGCAACTGACCGCTGTGTGAGGTTGTGAATGTCATTTATTAGTGTTGGATAAAAAACATAACCATCACACAGCACTTAAAATCCACAACATTCAGCCCTCAAACCAAAGCGTGAACAGGAAACAACCTACTTTTTAAAATGGCAACAGGAGGTTGAGTTTGGTATCATTTTAACTGGGCGATAATAGCAATCCAGCCAATCATTGTTATTCCCCAGCTCTCTCTCCCCCCCTCCCTCTTGGTCTGAATAACCTTACAGAGCTCTCCCAGCCTAGCCCCTGGCACTCTCTCTTTCAGAGCCTGATGTTGCTGCTTTTCAAAAATGGCAAGAGCCAGGAGGGACAAACCAGCAATAAATGAACAAATATACCCACTCACAATGCCGCCAAGCGTCCTTGACAAGAAATCCAGGGCTTGATTCTGCTCCTAGAATCAAAGGGGATTGTGCCATCGACTTCAATGGGAGAACTTGGATAGGCCCCTCTTTGACAATCATCATATTTAGATGATCGCAATGGGATAGTCTCTGATACCAATTTTTAGGCACAATTTTAAGTTTCCTGCTGATAGATGGGGGCGGAGGGGTAGGGTGCTGCCAGTCAAGTTGTTTCTTCCATGAAGTGAAATCACAATTGACAGCTCTTTCCAAAAATACATTGAACCTGAGGAAAAGGGCAGGCACATTTACTTCTTGGTAAAAGTGACTCTGGGATCCCCTGTTCTATTAGCGCCCTGTAACACAAACACCTTGACAGGAGGGGATTTGCCTAAAATGCTTGTAAGATCGCTTCCTTAGAAACTCCCGAAGAGAATAATAAAATCTGCTAGGTCTGCAGTCAGTGCAGTCAGAGTTCATCTATTCGAAGCAGGGGCCAGCAATGGAAGCCCGAGGAAAAGGCTCAGAGAAGAAATCGGATTCATTTCCTCAGTGAGATGCGTTCGGAGAATAGGGTTATTTTCTTATAGGTTTCCTTGTGATGCTCAAACCACAAGAACAGTTGTAAGATCTACTTTGCCTTCCCCAGGAGCTGTCACTGCCTGCCCCGATGTTAGTCTAGTCTAGTCTTATCGGGGGGCTTACACCTCTGTACCTTCCTCAAGCACGTTTATTGACACTGCCTGGTTGTCAGCAAAATCCAAGCGTCACTGGCTCCTGCATCTCTTTTCCATTCATAACGCCCAGCAGTTGAGTCATTGCCTCCGGCCTCCTTTCTGCTGGAGTCAGAGGATGTGGCTGCTTTTACTGGCAAAATTGTAGCTATCCCAATGATGTGAAAATGCAGGGTGAGATTTAAAGCTCAGCACAGGGTGGACTTTCTGGGTGAAAGGGCTCCTCTGTCAATCCCCCTCCTGAGACACTTAGGTTTAAGGAAATGTTTGCACTGCCCTGGAGAAAAAGTTAGCCGTGTGTTTTTCTTTTGTGTTTAGGCACTCTGGAAGGAATTCCTGGGGGCACAATTATCTCACATGTGGTGAGTCAGAAAAAGTCCAAAGAGACAGGTCATTTGGATGCTTCGGCCCAGCACAGGAAAGGGGGAAATCCATCTTAGCGAATAAAACAGATTCAGGGAGAGCTGGAAACCGACCTATAGTCAAAGGAGCAGGCAACTGACCCCAAGATAACAAGCAGTCGACCAGTTAAAAACACCAAGGCAGAGTTCCATTCTGCACAGGGGCCCAAATGAGTCATTGCGGATCTCAAGGGAAAGGGATGAGGTTATGAAACTGTAAAGGGCAAAGTCACGCATACATGCCTAGGGGTTTGTAGGAAAATATCTGTATAAAACCCCAGAGAACTAAGAACTCAGCAGATTCAGGGGAGGTACACTGGAGACAACGGAGCTGTTTCACAGCAGCTGAAGATCTGGACCTACATCTCCTATTAACTGCAACTGTAACCTTCATTCCTTTGAATGGAGAATATTTAGCATTCTGTGGAGCTGCACAGAACAATTAATTAATCACCACAGCATCCTTGGGGGAGGGAGAAGTAAAAATATCCCCATTTTACAGATGGTGAAACTGAGGCTGAGAGGTAATGAGAAATTAATCCAAATCCTCGCAGCTAGCAGGATAAGAACTGAGTGTCCTTATCCTCACCAGCTTACTCCATCCTCCATGGCATAGGCCACCCATGTGAAACAAATGAAAAGCAGGGGTGTGTTGTTTCAATCCAATTGCCTGAAAACCCCAGTAACTATACTGATGTCAATATTTACTACAGTAACTAACAAGGACAGATCTAATTCAATTCTAGAATGTCAATGTGTTGCTGCCATCTTGGCCCATACACTGGGGGACCGAACAGGGAACCTCAGAACTTAAAAGGATGAATTGCTACAGCTTTAGTTAAAGAGCCAGCCTCTGTAACTAGAGCCTGTAATAGACTCATGTCCTCTATAGATTAGGCACAGAGAGGGACACAACACACTGACTAGTGGATAACAACAACTTCTTGTTCATAAAACCAATTTACCACCCACATCAGTTACAATGGAAATATTCCAGTAATGCCTGAGAAGAGTTGGGGATGGGAGGAGGGATAGTTCAGTGGTTTGAGCATTGGCCTGCTAAACCCAGGGTTGTGAGTTCAATCCTTGAGGGAGCCATTTAGGGAACTGGGGTAAAAATCTGTCTGGGGATTGGTCCTGCTTTGAGCAGGGGGTTGGACTAGATGACTTCCTGAGGTCCCTTCCAACCCTCATATTCTATGATTCAGATAACAGAAGAAAGTTGAAAGGTTAGTAACCAAAAATACAGGTGTCAGTGGGGAATAAGTGGACAGTTTATTGATTATAAGCAGCCCAGAGGCATTTAAAATAAGATTTCCAGTCATTTTGGAGCAATCATCAAGCCAAATCCTTACTCAAAAGCTCATTTTGTAAAGAAGAAACTGTTTACAGATGTCTTTACAATTCAAAGACTCAGTAGCATTTGAGGAGTTTAAAAGTGCAGACAATTGCCCTATGCTATTTATTATTATTTTGTTATTAAACGTTTGTACAGTGTTGTGACTGTGTATGGTGATTTGCAAAGAGAAAGTCCCTGTGTTGAGCATCTTAGAATCTATTAGATTCCTTGGCCACTTTCAGCCTCCTCCTAGGCAGGTTCTGGTTGTACCGCTGGTGTAAGTGGCCTCAGGAGAATCCTCTGGTGGGGGAGAACCAGCACTGGAAAAAAACTCAGTGCACTACTAGCCTTCTTCAGTATTAATACCACAGAGTGCATCCTGCAAATGATTCAGTCATTACCTATTGAAGTCAATGGGAGCTGGATCCAGCCTCAAGTTCTGAAATCACAGAACTTGTCAGATTGGGTGGTGGGGTGTCAACAGCCTCGTAGACTCAGAGGTGTAAATATCAGGGAAATCCCAGCATACAGGACAGCTTCCCCAGACTGTTAGCCTCTCTTGCTATCTATTTTGGTTCTGAGAAAGACAAGTCCATGGCAATGGTGGGTAATTTGCATGCCTGATTTTAGTTTTTCTAGCTTTGTTATGCACTGAGATATACGTACAGTGACTCACAATTGCACATATTTGAATATGAGTCATACAGCCAACCAATCACTACTATATACGCACCTGAAAAGGATACTTGTGATACATAAAACATTGGGGGCCAAATTGTGACCTGTGGCATGTGTCCATGCTGGGCTATCCAAGGGTCACAGTGCAGGGGGAGAGCATTCCCTGCTGGGCCTCTACTTCCTTTCCCAGGCATGTGGGCAAGGAGTGGGTGGAGCATTGGCTCCATCCCTCTCCCATGCCAGTCATTGCAGCTGAACTGGAGGAAGCAGCAAACTCTGTCTCAGTTATGTGCTGACCTTTTGTCAGGATCTTGCTCACTCCCCAGTCTAGCTCCTTGTGAACACTCACTTTAAACAACAACTTGTACTATAATTCTTAGGCAGCCATGAAGTAATGTCATGAAGTAATGCTAAAATCTTTAACATTGGGTCAAATTCATCCTTGGTGTAATGCAATTAATTTTAGCAAATTTATACCCAGGATAGATTTGGCCCAATCTCAGTCACATTGCACAAAGCTGAGACAAAGCCGGGTAGCATACTCAGTTCTTTTCAGACTTGACTTGTCCCGTAACAGGTTTTTTTGAGGGGTGGAAATATATTATAGACTTGTAGACTTTAAGGCCAGAAGGGACCATTATGATCATCTAGTCTGACCTCCAGCACATTGCAGGTCATAGAACCTCACCCACTCACTCTTGTAATATACTTTTAACCTCTGGCTGAGTTACTGAAGTCCTCAAATAATGATTATATTGTATCCCTGATTTTCTTAGTTAAGTCTAGGAAACAGAATTTCTCTCAATTTCTTGTGAAACAGAGAGATTATCTTTATGCTACTTAACATTCCTTCAACTCTAGACTAAGAAAAAACGTGAGTGAGGAATTAAAATGAATCTTAATATAAGGACTTTTAAATAGTGCATGTTATACAAAGGAAATTCTGAAGACTGATTCATACTGCACCCTTAAGTCTCCATTATGAGATACGTCTGCTATAAGATTTCTCTGTTATGAAATGCAAATCTGTTTCCATCCTGTGGTAACACTGAAGACAATTGAGTCATATGGATGTAATGGAAGGTAGAATTTGGCCCAATATCTTTGCAGTTCAGATTTCATTATAAATAAAAAATGTTCAGCTTCCAAGAGCAGCCTCCTAGTAATTATAAAATTTTATACAGCATATACTACTGTATGTGTGTATGAAAGATGTACTGTTTATTTTTCTGGCACAGAGTTAACTTTAAAAAGAGATTACTTAATTGAAGAAAACATTTCTTGACATGCAGAATCAACATTTGAACCAAATCTCCTCCTTTTGCTTAAAGAGAGGATGAGTGCATTCTAGCCTGTTTAATCCATGCAACTCTCAGTGAATTCATTTTAAATCACTGAGACATTTGGTTGGTAAAACAAAATGTAGCATAGCGTGAAACAGCTTGCCATCAATTAAACAGTTTTGCTAAGGCAGATTGCTTTGGTAATCATTTTTATCTTGCAGGACCTTAAATAACTCCCTTAGATACCTTCTATGCATGCAATGTCTTTTTCTCTGTATATCTGTGACTGGCTGTTACTGAACATACTTTGTTTTCTGGGTGGTTCAGATACTTTTATTATTATTCTTTTATGCTTTCTTTGGTGGTGGGGGATTAAGAATATTATGTAAGTTTACTAACATTTCTATTTGTATCAGCATTCTTCAAACTGGAACTACAGTGGGGCTGCCCAACTGTTAATATTTGACATTAAATGATGCTTTCTGAATATTGAATTGAGTCCTTTAATAGCCACATTATTAAAATTGGAGGCCTGAGGTATTATTGTATTTGTTAAGCACAATATATTTAATACAGTACAAAACAAAGATAAAGACAGTCCCTGTTTAAGGAATTTGCCTTCTAAGGCCTGCCTCAACACTGTTAGAGACTTACACATGTGCTTAACTTTATATGTGAGTACCCCTGGTGAAGCCAATGGAACTGCCCACATGTCTAAAAGTCTTTGAAGGAGTGGAGCCTAAAAGACAGACACAGTAGACAAGATGCATTAGAGCAGTGGTTCTCAAGGAGGGGTCAGGGGCCCCGAGTATGTTTCAGGGGGTCCACCAAGCAGGACCAGCATTAGATTTGCTGTGGCCCAGGGCAGAAAGCCGAAGCCCAACCGCATGGGGCTGAAATCTGGAGTTCCAAGCCCTGCCACCCAGGGCTGAAGCTGAAGCCTGAGCAATTTAGCTTCACAGGGCCCCCTGTGGCATGGGGCCCCAGGCAATTGCCTTGCTTGCTACCCCCTATCACTGGCCCCGCCTTTTATATGCAGAAAAACAATTGTTGTGGCACAGGTGGGTTGTTTTTATAGCATGTCGTGGGGCCTCAGAAAGAAAAAGGTTGAGAACCCCTGCATTAGAGAATCGGAGTACCTTGAGCCAAAATTTTCAAATTGGCAACGAAAATCCAGAATTAGGCACCTATATAAGTGACCTAACCCGTGGCTCTCATTGACTTCAATAGGATTTAGATGCCTAACATATGGCCACATTTTAAAATCATGATCTTAGATTTTTGTAACTGAATGAATTACTTTTATCCTCTGTGCTTATCTCTCTCTTTTCTCCTCTCATGTACGCTTGGGGTGCAGAAGGCACATGCACAAAAATGTGCATGCAATTGCATGCCAGGCGATTGCTGGAGCCAAAAGATTGGATAGGGAACATAGCAGCATGAGCAAGAGACTGCAGGGTCCAGAGTCAGGGACAGACCAATGTAGGAGACCGCTGGCTTGGATGAGATGACTAATATCACAATCCATTTTATAAAGTTTTTTTTTTTTTAATAGGCCTCATTAAGCATGAAGCATATTTTGACTTTTACAAATAATTTTTGGTAGTTATTTATGTAGAAAAATGAGTATTAAACCCTTTCATTTTATTGTATTGATTGGGTTTTTGTATTCCCATCTTCCAAACAGCCAAACTACATCAATAACTTTGCCTGCACACACACACACACACTCTCTCTCTCTCTCAGATATGCCAAGTTAGAGGCTGACAAAATATTTTGCTAAAATTATGAGCAATTGAAAAAAAGGGGGATTTTTTATTGGAACTCTTCAACCGTTAGTATGGCATCACTAGTACAGAACTATAATTCATATGCATTAAGGGAGGTCAAATGGGTTCAGAAACAGTCAGGTATTCTAGGCACAAAAGGGAGTAGTTGGCTACATTACAAATGGTACCCCATTGTGGCAAAATAGTGGAGGCTTAATCTTCAATGGTACATTTATTTTCCTGTTTAAACTTCACGCCAGGCCATTAATATTCTTTTATTGTAGCTTATGATAGGTTAATTTCCTCATGTTTCCTTTTCTCCTTGAAGATTCCATATAGTTTCTGCAGCCCAGAGACTAAAGTTAAATTTACTGACAGAAACATTAAAATGTTTTACTATGTGAACTCACTGAGTGTAGTACTTGCTTTACCTGTGCATAGTACATGATTTATATGGTTTCCACATCCAAATGATATAAATCACATCTGTTGCATGTTAAGCCACATTGAGCCCTCAGTAAGTCTGCTTTCAAAATGTCTTCAGTTTTCCTAGTGCATGAATATTTTCTAAAAACGCTAATATCTCTGTTATATTATATATATATATATATATATGGACTAATATTCAATTTTGAAATAACCACACCCAAAAATCACTGTAATGAGAAAAGCAAATTATAATTCATGTTAGTTATAGTGTAGAAGTACAAAAAGGAATTGTAGAACACCTCCTGCCACCCTTGTTATTCAGAACCCAACATCATTGGTTTTGGCTTATAAACTCCTATCCTCAAACATTCAAGTCAAGCTTTAGAAACCTGCATTTGATTTATAACCATAAAACGTAGGATTTGCCAAGTTGGACCAGACCCATATCTTGCTCCTGGCAATCGTCGATACTTGATGCTTCAGAGTAAGGTAAATCCTCTTCCACACACCCATAATCCACCTGGTTGACTGACGAATTCTGTACATGTGGATGGAGGGTTCCTTCCTGACTCCTTCTCTGATCATCATGTGCCCTGAAACACAATGCTTGGATTATTTTAACTATGTGGTTTTAAGAGAGGATATACAATTTTAGCACAATGTAATAATTGTATAACAGTGAAGTTTATAAGATTTTATTGTGGCTCGCGTTTCTAAATAACACAATAAGCCATGGCAGGCTGCACTGAGAGAGCTTTGTATCTGTGCCTCCCAGGGCACCAGTTCTGCAATGAAATCCATGTGGGTGGACCCTTGTGCTAATGCTTAGCTCTGCTGAGGCCAATGCACAAACATAAGGCTCCAGCCCTGTGGCTGAGAGTACAACTAAGGAATAAGGGAATTTTGCCAACAAAAGCAGTTTATTTACTTTGTAACAATGAAGGTTTCAGACCACGAAGCATCTCAAGGATAGTACTTATTTTACACACAGTATACATGCCTTCATATAGGCTCAAGCAGACTGTGTTCTAGGGGTGGGACATATCACACCTCTGTTGCCTCTTCCAAAGAAAACATCTTATATGGCGGCTGCTTACTTCCTCCAAACTGTTCCCTAGTACAGGTTTGCCAATTTATAGGAATTGTATTCCCATCAGGCCTTTTGGAGGGGATGGCCCTTTAAAGCTGGCAAAGTTTTAAAGTCCTTAAAATGGCCATTTTATAAGTAGGTGTGGTCTGCTAGGTCTTCCTCTCCTCCATCTGGTAAGTGGCCTTAATCCTTATGATGATTCCTTATCTTGTTCCTGAGGAGATAGCCCATTGTCACAGGGGATTTCAAGGTTTTTCATAGTGAGGAACACATCTTAATAGAGCAGGGGTGGGCAGACATTTTAATCTGGCCCTCAATCTCCCACCGGGGAGCAGGGTCCAGATTGCCCTGCTCCAACGCTCCAGCTGGGCAGCAGGGTCAGGGGCTTGCCTCGCTCTGCACGTGCCGTGGCACCGCACGGCTCCCAGAAGCAGTGGCATGTCCACACTCCGGCTTCTACGTGTAGGGGTAGCCAGGGGGCTCTGCAAGCTGCCCTTGCCCCAAGTGCCACACCTGCAGCTCCTATTGGCCTGGCACCATGGCCAATGGAAGTTGCAGGGGCAGCACCTGTGGACGGGGCGGTGCACAGAGCTGCCTGGCTGCCCCTACGCATAGAAGCTGGAGGGGGATATGCTGCTGCTTCTGGGAGATGCTTGAGGGACTCGCCACCTGGAGCCTGCACCCCTGACCCCTTCCTGTTCCCCAACCCTCTGCCCCAGCCCTGATCCTTCTCCCGCCCTCCGAACCCCTCAGTTCCAGCCTGGAGCACCCTCCTGCACCCCCAACCCCTCATCCCCAGCCCCACCCAGAGCCTGCACCCCCAGTCAGACCCTCCTCCCTGCACTCCAATCCCCTGCTGCAGCCTGGAGCCCCCTCCTGTACCCTGAACTCCTCATTTTTGGTCCTACCCCAGAGCCCACACCCCCAGCCAGAGCCCTCACTCCCTCCTGCACCCCAATCCCCAATTTCATGAGCATTCATGGCCTGCCATACAATTTCCATACACAGATGTGGCTCTCGGGCCAAAAAGTTTTCCCACCCGTGTAATAGAGGCTGCCTTGTTCCCTTATCCCCGGACATTCCTCTCCTGCTGATATCTGACAACTCTAGCTCCACTAGTGGTTACAGTCCCAGAGGGTGGCTCCTATCTCATTTTCTCTTCTTATAGAGTACTAGGCACTAAGTTCTTCTTTACAATAAAGAACCAGGAGGCCTGTAGAAGCAGCTGGAAACATAGAGGAAAGCAAGCACCATGTGGTCAGCCAACTCCCATCAACCACCAGCAAATGATCAGGAAACATCAGCGGACCCAGATAACAGTTTAGGAATTGCTGGGCTAATGCACTGTGAAATGCGGTCTAGTAATCAGAGCTGAGGAATAGGACCAGGAACTCCCAAGTTATAATCCTTGTTTTTTCACCTTCTGCTTCTTCTGTAAAATGGAGATATTAATTTATTTACCTGCCTGACAGGAGGCTTTGGGGATTGCTTAGTTAATGTTTGTACAGTGCCCTGAAGATGAAAAGTAGTAAATGTTCTGAGAGTCCCTTTCACATGATGGTCCCAAGGTGCTTCGTCAGGAAAAAGGCATTTTCAGTTCATATTTATGGTGTAAGAACAATATATAGTCCCTGGGAATCCTCCACTCTACAGGTACATTTCTGCTCTTTTTTCCTTTCATCCAGCATATGTTTAATAACTTTAAGACATCAGTGGTTTTTATTTTTATCATCATTATGACAGAAATTCATAGCAAACATATATTAACTTATTAAAAAAAACAACATCAATTCATAGTGTTTTGATTAGAAAGATAAATGCTAAAAGGCATCTTGAGGAAAAAAAGAAATTTAATACAAATCTGATGTAGTGTATGAATCTCATGCAGTAAGTGTTGTTGCTCAGACTACCAGTGGTTTATGCAGCAGTAATGAGAACTCTATCTATGCTTTTACAAAGCACCCATCACAATATTTGGTAGCCTTTAAGTGTTGAGGAAAAGGTTTCTCTCTTGCTACCTCACATTGGTTGGAACTTTTTTCTACCCTGCACTTGGAACACAGAACATCTGAATAGTTCAGCAGCAACCATTGGCCTAATCCTGCAGTGTCCTGAGTACCCTCAACTCCCATTGGCTTCACCTGAAGTGGAGGACTCTCAGCCTTTGGCTGGATTCAGGCTTTTCTCTTCTTATAGAGTACTAGGCACTAAGTTCTTCTTTACAATAAAGAACCAGGAGGCCTATAGAAGCAGCTGGAAACATAAGAACACTCCTAGGATTTTTATGCTCTTTATCCTTAAGTTGCAACCTTCCCCATTCAGTGTCTGTAGCCACTCATTTTGATCACTTTCTACATTTAGGGCAAACAGCTTCCTCTGAGAGTGACAATACCATCCAACTGCTATTGCCTTCTCTTCACAGAAGGTAAATAGGTCACAACTGCAAAGTACTCACACTCCAGTTTGGTCTGTAAGGGTTTCAGGGCTCCAGTTCCAAACTCAGTTTGAGTGACTGCAACAGTGAGCTAACTAAGTTTTCTAGCCCTTTGTTTGTAGTTCAGTCATTCTTTGCATGCAGTTCTCACTGTACAAAGCTTTAGCTGCAGGGAATATAACAAACAGCATATCCAAGAAACAGAAAGACACTTGTCTGATTGTTTAGAGGAACAGATGTAAAATGTTAGAAACAACAACAAACTACACCTGCGGCAACATGTTTCAGTACAGATGGGTACCCCAGTTAAGACGTTAGAGACAAAGGCATGTTTTTTTTCTAAGTATCTGGAATTTGATTACAAAGCCCCCTTTCTGATTTTGCCAAATTACCCATTGTCCCATATTGTTTCTGCAAGACCACAATTATAATATGACTTATTGGAAGAAATAAGAGGCCTGGTGTACTCCAATGAAGATAAAGGCTGTAAACTGTATTTTATAGACAAGCAATTTTTGTCATGCAACCGCCCATGGCTCTTTCAAAGTAAACAGGAAAAAAAGTAACACTGTATTTGAATTGTATTTAACGAAAAAGCAGATTCAGCAAGTCATTGAATTGTCCAAAACAAGCACTTACTCCTTGAATACTAGCTCTACTAAACCCACCGATCTAATTTAGCTTTAACTACCTCATAATACCTGAGAACAGTTTGCCCATCTGACTCAGTAATGAGGTTGGAGAGGTAGATGCCCAGTAGAAACCTCTCAGTTCACTGATGTTTGCATCATCTTATCAGAGATTTGCCTTTATAGCTTTCCTGTTTTAACCCAGGTCATAAACACTGTAACCATTAACAGGTTTCACTGTTCAGAATACACAAATGTGCTCATAAATGGAAGTGCAAGATGCTGATCTGTAATTTCAGGCCAGTAACCAGGCCTATAAAATTGGGAGTATGGGGAGGTTGAGGAGGGAAGAATGAGGGATGTTCTTATCACTTATGAAATACAGACTTCCAGTGACTCCTTTTTCAGCTGTAAATTTTTTTAAAAAGTCCTTAAAAACGGGGGGAGAGAGGTCTTTTCAGAGTCCCAAGGTTCCTAACCCCCCACTGCTTCTCCTTCAGCCCTCAACTCTGGGTCAGATTGACCATCGCTTTAGTAAAGAAGGGCTGGATACAGCTTTCTCCAAACTTGTTGATACAGCTCCTGAGTTGGTCAAACAGGCAGCTCAAAAACATTGTAAATTGTCCCTTCCTTGCTGGGGCACGGAAAGCATGTTGTGCCTGCAGCGCTCCCAGTCTTGCAAATCTGAGCGGAAATGACCAAGCTAGAGTCAGACTTCCCCTCCTCCCCAGTCATGTGTTACCTCTAATTGCTGAGCTGGTTCCCAGAATTAATCTTTGAGTTTTCAGGAAGGGAGGGGGAGAGAGCGTGATCTATATGTGTACACACCTTAGTTTAGTCCTGAATTATAGCTTTGGATGTGCCTAGGAAGTGATTAGTGGATACATCCAGTGGCTACCAAATCTAGCTTGGAATAGGTTCTTTGGACTTCAACTTTTTGACATTCCAGAACCATTGCTTAAATATCACACCAAAGAATTGGTGGATGCAGAGGAGGCATGGACCCTTCCTCCACAGCCACGTGACATCAAATAAATTCAACATTGGAGAGAACATTTTCAAAAACTCTTAGTTTAAGTGGCCAGAGAGACATCTAAGTGAATACCTAAGTAGAAAATGGGACGTAAGCAATTTTCAGAGGGGTGCGTAAACCCATGCAAGTATTGTCTGAGTACAGGGTGGTTGTGTCTAATATGTGGGTGCTACGAGTGTGGTCAAAGATGGGGGCACCTGAGGACACTTAGGTGGTTGAAAGCTAGAGGTGGTCAGCTAATGCTGGAGTTGAAAGGTACTGGATTGCATGGCCCTTTGGTGCCCAGTCAGTGCTGGAGAAGTTGCTCATGGAGAACATCTGAGGCTTTTTGCTCATACAGAGAAAGGTTAAAGGAACCCTGGCTGAGTGAGTCTGAGGCACGTGTGAATTTGATTTTAAATGGTGTGGGGATTAAAGGAAAATGCAAAGGTCTGAAGTGCAGTGGTGAGGGTGGGGTGTATGTGCTTCTTATTTTGTTTGCAGCTTTTTGGTGGGCAGTTCTGAGCTGGACTAATATTGTGCCCTCCCCAGCTGGGTGCTGAAACAGGCATTTACTACACTTAATGAATGGGCAGGGGCACTGGCCTATGTTTGGCGAACTTGGGCTGAAGGACAGAGTCTCAGACAGATTAATCTGTGGGAGCACCCAACTGTATGGGTTGCCACCCCTAGAACATGGGACAGGCAAACTGGGATCCCTGTGCATGGGAGGTCTGTCAGTGATGCTGTTCTGGAGCCACTGTGGTGCTCAAGGCCACCCCCCTCTGATTCTCTGCATTTGTGTGAACCTCAGTTAACAATTCTGAGTGCCATCTCTTGGGCTTCCTATGAACTGCAGCCTGATTCACTATGCAGCCCTGCCTCATTCAATGTCCGTCCTGTGCACTGAAGACGACAGGTCCAATGGCAAAAATAGTGTGCAATAATGTAACTTAAGGGTTCTGATAAGCCATATGCACAAGGGAGCAGCATTACGATTATGTGGCCACTTCCTACATTTTAAGTGCTTGACTTTCCAACCCTAGTAATCTTCTTTTAACACAGGTTGTATTTGGATGGGTTATTCATTACTCTTGAGTTCTCTTTACAAATGGAACACCACAGGACTCATTGTCTCCAGTGCAAAGAAGCACAAGAGGAAAAGGAGGCACCAATGTGTTAGTTTTCTGAATAGCTTTCCCAAGCCACAATTTTAATAATCAGATTTATTTCGTGTGGGATTCCAATACGAGTAAAGAATGGGGAAAAATGCCCCCAGAAAGATCATACTCGGCTGTACAATGTTTCCACAATATCAGGAGAAAAACCCAGCACAAAAGCTAATAATCGTACTTCAATCTCTAATATGCTTTAGAGAAAAAACCCAGTGGTTACCAAATCCAACTTGGAATAGTTCCTTTGGCCTTCAACTGTCTGTCATTCAGGAACTGCTGTTTACATATTTCACCAAATAATTTGAGTTTGTCTAAACTGGCCTCTTTCCAGATTTATGATGACAAAAGTATTTTAAGTTGGCTGTTTTCTGAGCATTTGCTTTTTAAAATATATTTGGGTCAGACCCTGAGCTGCTGTGAGTCAGCATAGCTTCATTGACTTGAATGGGCTTTGCTCAGTGCTTCATTTGTAATGAAAGAGATGCCAGGACTCAAGCAATTTTTTTTTACTTTTATAACTGACATGCCAAGCCCAGAGGTGACGGAGCTATGAACCAGGAGCTACAGAAGCTCCCTAAAAGCGGGCAGGTCACCGGTACCCAAACCAAGGCCTTGTCTCTTCTCCCCAAGGCCCCACCCCTCTGCTCACTCGCTCCTCTCTCCCCTGTCGCTCATCCTTACAGCTGGTAAGAAGTGGTTATGCCCTCCCACTTTTAAAAGCAATGGGGCCATCGCCCCCTGCCCAGCCCTGTTCCAGCGCCCCTGCTATGAACTGCCAAGTTTAGAGGTGCTGGGGCTCAGCCCTACTACAAATTAAGCACTGGGTTTGTCAGTTTACATCAGAGGATCTGGTCCACTGATATTTCTCTTGGCCTTGTGTGAGGTTTCAAGTGTAATGGATGCCATTCACCATATCCAGGTTCAGCCACTTGACTAACAGCTCATGTAATTTTAATAAGCATGTGTGTATGTCTTAAAAAAGCTGCATTTTTAACTTATTGTTGTGGGGTTTGCATAATGTGTAAATGGCCAGGCTAAGACTTACCTGCATTACATGAGATGTTTGTTCAGGGTATGTTATATTGCACATTCACAACTCACCACCAGAATTACAGGCATCTTTATCTCCAGCACCCCCTTCTTCTAGGCCATCTGCCTGTGTGCAATTCAGCCCTCCAGCTGAGAAGCATCTAGTTCAGATCACTTTTGAGGTAACAAAAACCCAAACTAATATCCAAAGTCTGTCAGCAAATCAGCCCTGCCTGTGGGCTCTGTCTTCAATCTCCTTTCTCAGCTAGTCCAGAGTATTCTCCCTGAACTCTGATATTGAGTGCTGGCCCCTCAGACTGTCTTCCTGAAGTGTCTGGGTATTTTCCCTCTAGCCCCTTCACAGGAGTCCCCCTAGTCCCTGTGATTCCTCCTCTGACTGAACTCTCAACTCTGGGCCTCATAATTAGCCTATCACCTGGAGTGAATGTGGCTCTTTAACCATTTCTAGCCCATGATGGAGTTTTACTCTATCACAAGGTAGTAGCAGAAGTAACTTAGTAGAAGCAACTTCTGTGGGAGTGGGGCCTTTTTAGCTCCAAATGAAGAAAAAAACATCTGTCTACTGTAAAACATCCAGTGCAATCCTATCTAGTGTTATTTTCTATAGCATCTGACACACCAGTGACTAGAAGTACCCTTTCCTGAGCGGCTTTAAAGCAGCGGCAGAGCGAAGTAATAAACACTAACAGTGGGAGAGAGCAGTTAGGAGCTAAAGGTAAGGAAAGAAAGACCATCTCAGCTGCATTTTAAACTGAGATGGACAGTCAGCGCAGCAGGGAGAACCCAGAAGGTGTCCAAGGCTGCAGAGAAAAAGGATTTTGGATGGAAAGACTAGAGTTGAGGGAATTGTTTGGAACTAATGATTTATTCAAGGAGCTTATAAGTCTCCCCTCTTCTGTTGGTGAATTGTTCATAAGCCTGCCACAATTTTTTCTCCAGTTCATCCATTGCTCACGGGTACTTTCAGAATACCTGTGGGAAACAGACTGAGTGTCTGCACAGCTTTTGGGGACTAAACTAGAAGACCGCCTCCTCCTTGTAGGGTTGCAAAAGAAGTAGCAGTCTCTACTCTCTTCCACCTTCCCCTGCAGGAAGCTGAACACTGAAAAGGAGGAGGAGAGCAGTGGGAGAAGGGAGCAGGGCCATATTACTGTACTTCCTCCATACCTCCTGCAGAATGGAACCAGCACAATGGTGGGGAGCATTCTGTGCCAGGCTAATGCCTGGGGTAAATGTTCACCACACACAGGGAGAAGCATCTGAGGCAGAATTTCCTTAGTTCCTCCTGTGTGGCCCTTCCCCACTCCCTATTCTGGGTTTATGGCTAAATGCCACAGTCTAGCCCAGAGTCTATAGATGGTTTGCAAGAGATTCAATGAGGAAACTCTGTATTTAAAATTTGAAATGTGTTGGTAATTTTGGTTGGCCACATGGTATCACTTCTGTTATCTGATTGGATGAGCATAGCTCTTAGAATTGGGTTTCTGGCATGAATACTCATATTGATGCATTCAAAATTCCCTCTGTGAATGTTCTGACAATTATCCTCGAAATGTGCTGCTTCCATGACCATTCCTGCTAGTCAGTTCATTCACAATAGCCTAATGCCAAAGGTGTGTGAACACAGCTGAAGTAAATTCATTTTTGTATTCAAGTAAATTGTACTAGAATATTTTTCAAGGAATACACTTAGCTCCTGGAGGGACATAAGGAGCAGATTGCTGAATGATCAGGAGCAAAGAAAGGAGCAGAGAAAGAAAGAGAGACTACAGGAGAGAGCTCTCTGTGGAGAGCTTTAATAACAAAAAAGGACAGTTTTGAACTAGGAGCCTATAGGATTGTTTGAGGCTGAAGTGAATGTTGTTTTTTGACACTTGCAAAAGAAACAGCAACAGAATCCTGCACATGCAGAAGAGGCCACACAGAAGAAAGCTGCGATAGTCCAGGTTACAGCAGATGAAGGATTCCAGGACAGGTCCAGCCTGTGGAGTACAAGTAGAATGTGCAGAGGTAGCAGCAGGCAGACCTGCCAACTTGGGAGATGTGGAAGGAGGAGGATTCCAAATGAGAGACTGTGCCAAGTTAACTGTCAATGGAGGTAAATCACAGGAGAGAAGAGGTGGAGAGTGAAGCAGCTCAAAATTCAAAGTGAAACTCTGTAGAAGTGGCAAGATTGGCCTGGTTTCAGGTTGAAAGCATGGCCTGGAAACATATATTGTCCTACAGGTGCAGAAAGGGTTTGCAAACCAGACCTGAGCTTTGGGTTTGTGAGCAAACACAAACTAAGCAAACATTATTTTGGGGGAGATTGGGGTTTCATAGCAAAAGTTTCTCCTGGCTGTTAGTGGTGGAGTGTGGAGAATTGGGTTCTCTTGGTTCCAAGTGCTTTCCTGGACAGGTTTCCCTTGATCCTCTAACCCAACCCTCTATTTATATTAGACCCCTTGTGCCTATGCATTCTCTATTTAAGAAACTCATGCATTCTGCTTTGTTCTGAACCGCTGGGGGTCTTTCAGCAGAGTACTCACATTGTGTCAGTTGTGGTACAAAACAGAAGTGTATGCTGCATTTTGTCCAGCTTGGATTCTCTCATATTGAGACAGCTAGAGCCATTGGCAGCTACTTTTTCTAGTCACCCTCCTTTGCATCCCGAAGGGGGACATTTAAAGAATCTGAGCAGGCAAAGAGAGGGGAGAGAATGATGATTAGAGGCATCTGAAGGGGGGAGTGAGGAATTAGGAACTGTACCCTTTGAAAATTTGCGTGAGGCTTCTTAACGGTCCCTGACTCATTTTCCACTTGGCTGCTTTATGACTGAACTGTAAACTTAAAACGACATGGGCTCATTAATTTGGCAGTGACTGGCCAGATTTGGTCATTTAGCATACCCAGGAAACTATTGTTTAAGGCTGGGTCATGTCAAAGGTCAAGCTAAATATGGCTGAATCTCTGAAAGACTGAGTCTAGGAGTCCTAGAGCCTAAACCTACTCTCTAACCTCTGATTGTCCTCAGCAGTGTGACCAGCTTGGGATTGCTGGGGAACACTTTACATACAGCTGTCAAGGTACTAGCAATATTATGTCAGATTAACTTTTTTTTAAATAAAAGCTTTAATTATATCAGCCTGTCTTCACATCTGATAAACAGTGCAAAAGTGTTCACAATGTGTGCTTCAAAGGAAAGAAATCACTATGGTGCAGGGAACTATTGTGAGGAACAGTTGCTAATATGGGATGAATCCCAGTCCAAATGCTTAACATGTCAAGTGCTGCAGAATCAGTGAAATATCCTTTAGTATAGTGGTTCCCAACCAGGGGTATGTGTACCCCTGGGGGTACACAGAGATCTTCTGGGGGGTACATCAACTCATCTAGATATTTGCCTAGTTTTACAACAGGCGACATAAAAAGCACTAGCAAAGTCAGTGCAAACTAAAATTTCATACAGACAATGACTTGTTTATACCGCTCTATATACTATACACTGAAATGTAAGTACAATATTTATATTCCAATTGATTTATTTTATAATTATATGGTAAAAATGAGAAAGGAAGCAATTTTTCAGTGATAGTGTGCTGTGACACTTTTGTATTTTTATGTCAAATTTTGTAAGCAAGTAGTTTTTAAGTGGGGGTATGTAAGACAAATCAGATTCCTGAAAGGGGTACAGTAGTCTGGAAAGATTGAGAGCCACTGCTTTAGTACATTGGGTTGTTGCATTGGTTTGGTTTAGACCGTGGATTGTTAGTCCTCGTGTTGTCAAAAAAATGAACTTCCTGACAATCAACCAGATCTCATGACTGAAGGCTGAAGGAGTTCTCTCCGAGCTTAATTTTCATATATCCTCACAACAACTGCAGCTTGAGTAACATACAAACACATATACCTCTTTCAGACATAAAAAGGGGATGAGAAAAAAATGGAGTCCTACAAAAGCCAGGGGCTTTCCCTCTCTCCCCCTTCCTCTTTCACGTCTGGCAGAAGAGATGTTCTTCGTGTCTTTTGTATTATATTTGCTTCCACTTTCCCTTGTATTGACCCTGCTATAAAGGATGACAACCTGGCGCAAACCTCTCTCTTGCCTAGAGCTGCCCCTCAGTCAGGCAGGGGACTTGGGAAAAAAATGCTTTCCCTGGCTGGTCCATTCCTGACCAGGACATCTACATCTGAAAATAATACCTCTACTATTTATGCACGTGGTCCTGTCATGACCTCGTCTACTAGGATAGATTAACCAAATTTCTCCAATGTTTTCTTTTCTCCCCGATGGCTGCTATTGACATTGCTGTGTGATGAAGGCTTTCGAAAGAGCTAAACATGTATCAGCACGGGAAACTTGCCATGCTTGAACTTTGGGGTAGCTTGCTATTCTGAGAGCTTTCAAATGTGATTTCTTCCTTTTTAGATGAAGTCATACAAAAGCAAGAAGGACAAATAACTAGACGGGCATTTCCTCCCTTGTAAGCAGTAATCCTAATGAATTTCACAGAAGGCAGTTCACAGTTCTTGGGTGTCGAAATTTAAGATTACTTTATGAGTGCCAAAGAAAAACATTGGAAAATTTTTTGCAGGTTTACAATGCAACGAAAAATGGTCACACCGATTTTTCATTTCCGGCATTTTAAAGTTCAAAGACAAAAACAAATTATAAAACCCCAACCCAAAACACATCCCATTTTTAACAAACTCATATTCTTTTGCAACTGTTCTTTTAGGTCTGACATATAAATTTCTTGCCATCCTGGTTAGCCATTCAAATGAAACTCTTTTCATGTCAAGGACAAGCTCATTCCCCTTTTCAGTTCTGGAACATTCTGTTTTTTCCCCCCTTGGTTTCCAATTATTTTTTACTTTATATTTCTACGTTTTTTTTTAAGGAATTGCACATAGGATTGATTAATTTTAGCAAGTTTCCTAAAAATGACTTAGCCCCTTTATGCCTTAAGGTGAAATTTTGTGACATTTAGCAGCAAAGAAAACTATTTCCTCTCCCATTCAAAGCTAACCATGTTTAATTGGCCTAGAAGTCTGTTGTAGTTTGCGAAAATGTTTGTGATATCCCATATGTTTTTTCATCTAGCCATTCAAGTGAGTCTGTGTTTATCTTCTTGTCGAGAAAATTGGTTTACATGTACAGTGATTCTTGATATGACAAAGTATTCCCTTGAACTAATGCTCTGGATCATATAGGCTTTGTATTGTTAGTAACCCTTTGTTATGTATGTCAAAAGAAATTTATGTAGACTTAATGGTAAATTTCATAAAGGAAATTAGATCTTAAGTTTATCATAACTATTTGGAAATCAAGTAATATCTGTTGATAACACACACACACTCAACTGAGAGTGAAGAGCATTTGGCATACTTAATGGGAACTATTTGTTAGCTTTAGTGTATAGTTTTCTATCTTTAGACTTTTGGTTGAAATTAAATTTTTCTTACAACATGCAATCTCCTAGTGCTATAAGCTGCTATTTGCATTTTCCCCTGCAGATCATTAAGCGGCTAAGATTTTAGGGTGACAAGCAATATATTTTGTAAAACAACAGGGATTTAAGATGCAGACATGTACAGATGTTGTGTTTTCCATACGTTTTTGTGGTCAGATAGCAATGTTTGAAGATGTATGTGTGAGGTCATTTGAATGCACTTAGAGATGGGGGCTTCATAGGCAGAGACCATCTGGCGATCAGATGTGGACTGCAGGTAGACCGATTTGTTTTTAACTGGAGTCACTGAGAAATGGAAATGTCAAGTACCCTAACACTGCAGAAAAATGATAATCGCTAGCCACCCAGCACAGCATCTGTGTAACCAGGCTCACAAAAGTAATCCAGTCAGTGAAGTCTGAACTTACAGGCATTATTGTAACTTTCTTTCTTTGTGTGTGTGTAGCATGCCAAGTCCTTGCTGGAGCAGTGAGAAACAGTGATCTTAGGGTATCTGCTCATGGTGGTCCACATGAACAAAAAGACTGGTCATTGGAGAAATTATTCTAAACTCACTTAGCCTGGCGGGTCTGAAAAACTGTAATCAGACTTTGACGTGTGTAAATCCTGATCTTTTGGATGTTATTTGACTCTGGTGGTAAAGTTTTCTGGCTAACTACTCTGCTGCTAGGTTCAGTAGGGCTATGTGGAGCAGTGTAATTTGGAATATCTCTCAGCCCCCTTTCCAGGAATCCAGCTCTCAGATTTGGGTGTCAGCAAGATAGATGAGGGCATTTGACTGATGACACCGGCACCCGAGCTGTAAGAGAGAAGAGGTCTGGCTTAGTCTGTTTCAAGGTGCCAGAGACTACAGTAAAGTTGGTGGGGAGGGTGGGGAGAAATCACAGTGGAAAATAGGAATGAAGACAGTCCCATGCCCCCTGAAGACAGGGACATTCTTCCACAAGCTTTGGTGTGTTTCCAGATATAAGAATGAGTTGCCTCTGGTCTGCGTCTCAGCCTTTCTTTGAAAGGAAAAACAAAAGAACCACACACACTTATAAAAATTATCTTGATTGACAAGTAACATATAGCCTGTTTTGCATACTTTTAGTACAAAAACAAAACGTGAGGCGTAAAACATGTTGGACTTGGCCCTGACAGCATGTCCTATATTTACGGTTCATGCAAACTGGGAGTGCAGGGCACTAATAACTGGACATAGCTTTTTACCTTGAGTCATGCTAAGAATTTGTGTCATACCTTACAGTTACCAGGTCATGTTCTATCCCAGTTTCGAAGTGACCCACATCATCTATTGTACTGTATAATGGAAGAGATATGGGGATTGAGGTAATAGCTTTTATTGGACCAACTTTTGTTGGTGAAAGAGACAAGATTTTGAGCTCCACAGAGCTCATCTTCAGAGCTTGTCTCTCTCACCAACAAAAGTTGGACCAATAAAAGATATGAGAGAGACAAGGTGGGCGAGGTAATATCCTGGTACCAACATGGCTACAACAACACTTCATATATGTAAAATGGCAGTTTGGTGTCCTTTGTGAAATGATTTACTGGTCACAGTCCAGTTCCCAGTGGAAACGTATTTACATGACAAAAGTCTCAGTCTGACTCCCTTGTTGGCAGTGTATTGGAAGGGGCTGGAGGCTGAACTATTCTCTCAGAGCTGAAACACATTGCCATGGCAGAGGGGAAGAAGCCTGCACAGTCAAGCAGTGAGTGAACTGGGGCTAAGGCAAGCTCTCTCCCCCACCATGCCAGCTGGGCATGCCCTTTCCCTTCGCATAGACTTACAAAGGAACTGTCCTCTTAGCTGCAAGGGAGGGAGGGGCAAACTTGTTTACTCTCCTTCTCACTCCCCTTGGCTGGCTGGAAGGAGAAGCCTTTGTGAATCTCATACCAGCTGCTTCACCTTCTATCTCATTGCTAAAATGGAGACCAATTCACTCAGGTGGGTGCTGCAGTACATCCCTCCTAGCTTCTAGAATGGTGTCTAGCCTCCCCTCTTCCTCTCTTGGGCAATGGAGTGAGAGCTCTGCATGGCTCTTTCTGTACCCTAGTATCTTCAGTGCCTCTGGGGGGTTTGGATGCTAGAATCTCCACTCTACTTGATCCTTCGATTGGCACTCAGTTCACTCCATCCTAGACCAGGCTGAGAGAATGCAGCCCTGCTCAGTACTCAGCCCAAGACCTTTTGTGGAGGAGCTATCACTCCTGTCTGCCCTTGACCTGGCACAGGTCAAGCTCCAGTTAAAAAAATATAAATAAATTAGAGAATGGACTTGGGTTCCAGGGTCAACACCTGGAGGGCAAAGCTAGGTCTCTTGGTCTGAATCTGGGTGGGTGGCAACTGTGCCAGTTGGGTGGATAAACAAATAGTGTGTTCCTCAGAAGTGTCAATAAGGCATATTTCACTAGCACTAAATTCACTTAATACCGTAAAAATTTCCCTACGCTGGCAAATCCCCATCATTTTGTTGTGCCCCATATTGTCACCTTCAATCTTGAGAAAATAATGTTAACTGGATTATCAATTAATGAAAAAGCCATGGTTTCCTCTCTTGCAATTCAACAGATGTTACAGTGCAGAAAGTGCAGAGCAGTTCTACCATCAAAGGATTAATCTAAAGGATTTAATTGGCTGAGAGTAACTTGTAGAAAATGCTTGATAAAATGTGATTACAAGGAAGAAAAATGTGTGGACTACTGAGTCTGTCCTATGCCTGCTTTATTAAAAAGGACTCTTATCTTTTAAGCCTTTGACAGAATAGTGTCTATCTTTGCAGATGCATTTGAGTTCAGTTTTCATGCGCATCTTAATGTGATTAAAACATTACAGTTAGTGTTAAGCCATCTGATTTTTCTTCAGTCATATTTAATCTAATAGTATGTATATAATATTATATCTGATGTGTATAGAGTTTGATCAGCAATAGAAAGCCAATGACTGGAAGACTGAATACAGATCTTCCACCCTTCCCACTCCTTCATTTTACCAAGTAGTCTTAAAAAATCAGCATTAATTAGGATGCTGTGCAGAAGGACTACAGGTCACTTTCTGATCTCCATTATATAAGTGTCAATCCAGAGTAACTCCAGTATTTTACCATCCCCCAGTCAAGTTATTCCAGATTGACACAAGAATAATGGAGATCAGAATCTGGCCTGAATGAAAACTGTAAGCACCATGGTGGTGGTGCAGATACTAATATCTTCCCCTTAAAAAGTGGGTTGTAAGTTCCTTGTCTCACAGGATGAGGGATCCATGCAGATGAAATGTGTGTGTGATTCTCTTTGCAGGGAGTAAGACTAAATGATTGTAAAGACATCTGCTGGTCTTAATCTATTAAAGTGTTTTCAGTATGAATGTAAACTTGTAAGAGGTTGAAAACATGTCTGTTTTCATTGTCACTGAATTCTCATATTAATAAATTAATGTTGGCTTAAATTGGTTAACTTGCTTTCAAATCTAGGATCAAAAATGGTTTTAGCCTGGTTCCAAATGCTTTCATTTCTAATGTATATTTAGGAAAAAGCTTACTTTTTAAAAATGCAACAACTTGGCAGATGCAAAAAGATTTATGCATGTAAGTCTCATTACATATTAATGAGACTTACATTACATATGTAAATTTTCCATGCATGGAGATGAGAATATTATCATTTTGGGCCAAATTTTGCCCTTTTGAGGCTCTGCATGTATATGCATATCAATATTTGTTGCTGTCTGCATGATGCAGGGCAGCATACTTTACTTGAGTTGATGCCTTTACCTTCTTTGAAGATTGGTGTTGGATCTGGCTAAGGGCAGGGTTTCTGTCTCTGCAGTTGGCTCTTCTACCCAGCCTTATATAGTAATGTTTTAACCCATCCTTTTGCTCTCATCTGGCATGTGTGTTTGTGCAGTGTCTCTCATTATGGCTCTCTAATATAGAACAAATTTCCTGGCAATTTCTTTGCTATCCTTCAGTCAGGAACAATGAGCCTGATTCTGATCTCTCTAACATCAACTTTGCACCACTCTAACTCCACTTCAGTTGAGTTACTACTGATTTACACTAGTGTACATGAAATAAGAATAGGACCCCATGCCTTTTGTTTGCCTGTAAAGTGAATTATACACATATGATGTCTTGCAGATAACTTCTTTCCTATTTGGTCATCTCACTAACCATAAATCATATCTGAAGGGCTCTGGAGTTTCAGAAGAATAAACAGCTAATTTGAAACAATATTACTGAACCAATTATCCTGGATCCAATTAGCAAATGGCATGTACTCAGAGGAACAGAGTGTCTAGAGTAATGCTCTTTAGGATTGGCTGTTGGAGCAATGATTCTTCAGCCTATATAGTGTAATAATGCTATTCACAGGCAGATGATCAGTAATCTTGTAAATAAAAATGTCTTTTGAAATATCATTTGAAGAATAATACAGAAAAGTGAGACAATCAGAAAAAACATCATCTTTGATTAACTGGAAGCATAAGATTCAACATGCTCCTCACTTCTATAACTTCTTTATAGCTAATATACATCAGACCTGACATTCAGTAATACCGGACATACAATTCTTGCAACAATTTCTCTAGGTAAATGCCACTCTCTCATCTCTGTTTGTATTTTGGAACTCCACTGGGATACCATCATTTTTTCACCTCTTGACTTTCTCCAGCACTCTCATTGTCTGCACCTTGCAGCAAATTTCCCTTTGGATGAGGAGGGCTGGATGGCCCTTTTTCTGAAGCCCATTAATTCTGCTGCCTGGATCAGCCAGAGCAGGTGGCTTGGGGACCATGCTCCCTCCCTCCCTCAGTATTTAGCACATGGCTGCTGAAGCACTGCAGTCTATGCCATTGCAGGAAGCTTGGTACCAAGCTGCTTACCTGAATTCTGATCCATACATGGCAGTGCATTGTGCTGCCGCTAAAGTATTGGGTTGGCTAGACCATGTGTCCTTAAAGATATAGGAAATGGAGAAGAGTCAAGAGTCTCTTCAGAGATTAAAACTGCTCTGACAGAACCTGAGTTGTTTGATGCGCTGGGCATACAACAAGGTGGGGGTGTCTTGGTGGGAGCGTGTTTGTTTTTCAGGAGCTGTCTCTTTATGTAGAGAATGATAGGCATATCTTTTAAATAAAACAACTAAAATTAATGGATCAGTGGTCAGAACAGTAGCCTAGGGCTTGTCCAAGGATTGGATTCAAGTCCCTGCTCTGCCACAACCTTCCTGTGTGACCTTGGAAAGTCACTTAGCTGCTCTGTGTGTCAGTTCCCATTTGTAAAATGGTGGCAAAAAGCATTTCCTTACCACACTGACATGTTGTGAGGATAAATTCATTAAAGACTGTGAGGAGCTCAGATACTACCGTGAGGAGTGCAATATAAAACGTAGGCTAGCTAGATCAGGGAAATCCAGCCACCCTTGCTGAACCCCACAGATTCATTATGTCAGTGTGATGTTACGAAGTAGAAGTTAAACAAAAATGTTTGCTAAAGTGAGCGCTTTGTACTGTTGTAACTATTTTGCTGGCCCATATCACAGAAGTGCAGAGGGCCTACACGGATGTAATTACCTCAATGCAAATTTCACTAATCAAGGCAAACTCTAACATTATAATCCGATTTAAACTCTTAAAGGGAGGCAACAGTAGAGTTAGATCTGCTACTCCAGTTTTAAGTCACTTAAGACCCTCCCCCATCTCTGGGTTTCAGCACAGGCTCCAGCCTGATCCTGAAAGTCTACACTGCTAGTTTTGAACCCTGCAAACCCAAGTCAGTTGATCCTGGCTCTGAAACTCCGTGCCACGAGTCTTTTTTTTTTTTTTTTTTTCCTGTGTAGACGTACTTTTAGTGCCTAATTATTGTAGCATCCCCCACTGTTCTGACACTCCTGCCATATCTGTAGCCTTAGAGGTGAGTTAAAGGTTCTAATATGGCTTACATCGGTATAAATCAGTGTTGAAGTCACAGGAGTTACAGTGCAACAGCAAACTAGTGTGAAGTCAAAATCCAGATCCTTAATGTTATTTTACCATAGTTTTTGTATTTATATGTATAAACACAGAGTATATTGCTACCAATTCAAATTTGGAATAGATTGCGGTAAAAACTTATTTCCTCTTTACACATTCTAAATCAGTGCGCAATAGCCTGCTTTATGTAAAACCCATCAGCCTTGTTTCTCTGCATGTGCATATTAATTTAACTAAATTAATAGCATTATGATGTGTTCAAAGAGCAGATCTGTGAATGAAGTAGGGAAGGAACTTCTTAAGGTTGCTATTTTGAAGTTTGAATTTAAACACCATATTCAGAGAAGCATCTAATGGAAATTCATTTTAACAGGCTTTTGCTTGATGACTTGTGTATAATTTCATCAAGCAAACACTTCCCTTGACAGAGTATGTTTTGGCTCACTGTTGCTCCTGACTCACTTCAACAGCATTGTAGAGCAATTTATAGTAAATGAGTCCTTTGGAAAATTAGCCAAGCATCATTCTGATGCTATAACTTTTTAGATAAGATGAAAATATTAGTTACAGTTCATTGAATATTGCCCCAGACTTGTTCAGAACGACTGCTTGGCATGATCCCTGTGAAGGTGTTTTGGCTTCTTTAATCGCATCACTGAAAAGCAGTTGAAATCAAAGTTTGATTTTGTGTACGTGATGAATTGATAAAGAATTTGGGGCTCAATCCTGCAAATCCTTGCTTACTTAATCCTTCAGTGGGACCATTTGCATAAGGACTATTGGCATGAAAAATGGTTTCAACTCTTCAGCCCAATTCAGCAAGGCACTTCAGCACATGCTTAATTTTAAGCATGGGCATTGACTTCAATGGGACTACTGACACACTCAAAGTCAAGCATGTGCCTGAGTGATTTGTTGGATCAGGGCCTTGGCTTGTAACTTTACAAGTAGTGTAACTAGTTCCAGACCACTTTTTCCACTATATCATTCCTACGTAAAGTTTCCATAACACATAACAAATATGTTATTTGTTGTGCGCCAATGGTGTAGTTGGGACAGCCCAAATATGTAGCTAAAGAGGCATTCATTATACAAACCCAATCACAGTATTCCACGTTAACAATTCAATACACTGCAGCAACAGTAAGGCGTATGGTTTGGGGAGCATTACCAGGGCATGCTGTAGTCCTCTTTTAGGAGGGATCAAAGATCTGCAAATTGGGGATCAACTTTTTATGTATGGTACTACAACATTATTAATGGAGCAGCGTTTTATTTCAGATTAGGATTTATAGCTCATTGTTCCAGGGTTGCTTTCCATACAAATAATCCAATAATTGAGTTCAATTGGAAGAAAAAAGTGTTTCTATGCCTTCATCCTAGTTAGCCCATATGTGTACAATAAATATTTCTCCAAGAGTATAACTCTTGTGGATAGGGAGGGGCTGCACATGGCAGAAGCTCCGAGAGGCAGTGTGCTTGCAGCAGGCATAATGCCTCTGGGAGGGTTTAGAGAAGTGCACACACAGCAGCAGCAGCAGCATCTACTCTCTTCAACAGATTGCCGCATGCGCTCCCCTCCGCCCTCCCACACTGCTCAACTCTGCTGGTTGATGTGGCTGGGAGAGTTAGGACATGCCTTGCTACTCCAAGTCAGCGGAGAAGCTGGGAATAGAATCCAGGTTGTTTGATTCTCCCCCAGACCATGCTATCTCCCAGAAACTCTGCTTAGAGTGAAGAGGAATGAAACTCTCAAATTGTTTCAGTGCATTGCAATATGCGAACTGTAATTCCAGGTAGTAAAATTGCTGCATGTGCGACACTGATGAGATCGCCTCTGTATACTGTTCTTGTGTGCAAACAAATGTTCATGTCTTTATGGATAAGCATACATGCATCTCTCTAGGTACAAAGTATGCAGGGCATATCCTACAGCTATTTCTTTATCTTAGGGTATGTCTACACTACGAAATTAGTTCGAATTTATAGAAGCCGGTTTTATTGAAATCGGTTGTATACAGCCGATTGTGTGTGTCCACACAATACAATGCTCTAGGTGCTCTAGTCGGCGGACCGCGTCCACAGTACGAGGCTAGTGTCGACTTCCGGAGCATTGCACTATGGGTAGCTATCCCAGAGCTATCCCACAGTTCCCGCAGTCTCTGCCGCCCTTGGAATTCTGGGTTGAGATCCCAATGCCCGGATGATGCAAAACAGTGTCGCGGGCGGTTCTGGGTACATGTCGTCAGGCCCCCCCCCCCTCGTCACAGCAACGGCAGACAATAGATTCGCGCCTTTTTACCTGGGTTACCTGTGCAGACAACATACCACGGCAAGCATGGAGCCCGCTCAGCTCAGCTGAGCTCACCGTCACCATATGTCCTCTGGGTGCCGGCAGACGTGGGACTGCATTGCTACACAGCAGCAGCTGCTAACTGCCTTTTGGCGGTAGACGGTGTATCATGAGTGATAGCCGTGGGGCTGGCAGCCGTAGTGCTGCATTGCACCAGCCCCTTGCAGGCGATGGTATATTATGACTGGTACCCATCGTCGTCGTACTGGTATGGCTGTCAATCATGGCCACCTGGGCAGACATGCTACTGTTTCGATGATGACGGTTACCAGTCATAATATACTATTTTCTGCCAATTGCCCAATATTGTCCGCTAAGCACCCAGAAGAGGCCGAGGGCGATGCTGGGTGCTGGCGGACGTGGGGCTGGCAGACGTGGGGCTGCATTGCTACACAGCAGCAGCCCCTTGCCTTTTGGCAGATGATGGTATTTTATGATTGGTATCCGTCATCATCGTACTGGAGAGGCTATCACTCATGCTGCACCGTCGGCTGCCACCTTAAGATGTAAAAAATAGATTTGTTCTGTGTTCATTTGCTTCCCCTTCCTCCGTGAAATCAATGGCCTGCTAAGCCCAGGGTTTCCAGTTTAATCTTTGGGGGGACCATTCTGTGTGACAGTTGTTTGTGTTTCTCCCTGTTCCTGTACCTGTACGCCATGTCGTCACTCGGCCCTCCCTCCCTCCCGCCCTCCTTCTCCTGGTCCATCAGATACTACTTTCGCGCCTTTTTTCTGACCAGGCGCCATAGCTAGCACTGGGATCATGGAGCCCGCTCAGATCACCGCGGCAATTATGAGCACTATGAACACCACGCGCATTGTCCTGGAGTATATGCAGAGCCAGAACATGCCAAGGCGAAACCCGGACCAGGCGAGGAGGCGATTGCAGCACGGCGACGAGAGTGATGAGGAAATTGACATGGCCATAGACCTCTCACAAGGCACAGGCCCCAGCAATGTGGAAATCATGGTGTCACTGGGGCAGGTTGATACCGTGGAACGCCGATTCTGGGCCCGGGAAACAAGCACAGACTGGTGGGACCGCATCGTGCTGCAGGTCTGGGACGATTCCCAGTGGCTGCGAAACTTTCGCATGCGTAAGGGCACTTTCATGGAACTTTGTGACTTGCTTTCCCCTGCCCTGAAACGCCAGGATACCAAGATGAGAGCAGCCCTCACAGTTGAGAAGCGCGTGGCGATAGCCCTGTGGAAGCTTGCAACGCCAGACAGCTACCGGTCAGTCGGGAATCAATTTGGAGTGGGCAAATCTACGGTGGGGGCTGCTGTGATCCAATTTGCCAGGGCAATGAAAGACCTGGTGATAGCAAGGGTAGTGACTCTGGGCAACGTGCAGTCAATAGTGGATGGTTTTGCTGAAATGGGATTCCCAAACTGTGGCGGGGCCATAGACGGAACCCATATCCCTATCTTGTCACCGGAGCACAAAGCCACCGACTACGTAAACCGCAAGGGGTACTTTTCAATGGTGCTGCAAGCCCTGGTGGATCACAAGGGACGTTTCACCAACATCAACGTGGGATGGCCGGGAAAGGTACATGATGCTCGCGTCTTCAGGAACTCTGCTCTGTTTCGAAAGCTGGAGGAAGGGACTTTCTTCCCGGACCAGAAAGTGACCATTGGGGATGTTGAAATGCCTATCGTGATCCTTGGGGACCCAGCCTACGCCTTAATGCCATGGCTCATGAAGCCGTACACAGGCAGCCTGGACAGGAGTCAGGACCTGTTCAACTACAGGCTGAGCAAGTGCCGAATGGTGGTGGAATGTGCATTTGGACGTTTAAAAGCGCGCTGGCGCAGCTTACTGACTCGCTCAGACCTCAGCGAAAAGAATATCCCCATTGTTATTGCTGCTTGCTGTGCGCTCCACAATATCTGTGAGAGTAAGGGGGAGACCTTTATGGCGGGGTGGGAGGTTGAGGCAACTCGCCTGGCCGCTGATTACGCGCAGCCAGACACCAGGGCGGTTAGAGGAGCACAGCAGGGCGCAGTGCGCATCAGAGAAGCTTTGAAAACGAGTTTTGTGACTGGCCAGGCTACTGTGTGAAACTTCTGTTTGTTTCTCCTTGATGAACCCTCCAACCCCCCCCCGACCCGGTTCACTCTACTTCCCTGTAAACCAACCACCCCACCCCACCCTCCCCTCCCCTCCCGCTTGCAGAGGCAATAAAGTCATTGTTTTTTCACATTCATGCATTCTTTATTAGTTCCTTACAGAGGTAGGGGGATAATTGCCAAGGTAGCTGGGATGGGTGGGGGAGGAGGGATGGAAAAGGACACACTGCATTTTAAAACTTTAACTCTTATTGAAGCCCAGCCTTCTGATGCTTGGGCGATCATCTGGGGTGGAGTGACTGGGTGGCCGGAGGCCCCCCCACCGTGTTCTTGGGCGTCTGGGTGAGGAAGCTATGGAACTTGGGGAGGAGGGCTGTTGGTTACACAGGGGCTGTAGCGGCGGTCTCTGCTCCTGCTGCCTTTCCTGCAGCTCAACCATACGCTCGAGCATATCACTTTGATGCTCCAGCAGACGGAGCATTGCCTCTTGCCGTCTGTCTGCAAGCTGACGCCACCTATCATCTTCAGCCCGCCACCTCTCCTCTCGTTCATGTTGGGCTTTTCTCATCTCCGACATTGACTGCCTCCACACATTCTGCTGTGCTCTATCAGCCTGGGCGGACATCTGCAGCTCCGTGAACATCTCGTCCCTCGTCTTACGTTTTCTCTTTCTAATGTTCACGAGCCTCTGCGAAGGAGAAACATTTGCAGCTGGTGGAGGAGAAGGGAGAGGTGGTTAAAAAAGACACATTTTAGGGAACAATGGGTACACTCTTTCATTACAAGGTCGCATATTTCGGCTTGCAGGCAGCCATCGTAGGCCACAGTGTTTTGGCTTTTTTAACCTTCTTAACATGTGGGAAAGGTTGCAAACAGCAGCGCATTTCCCATATCAAGGATGAATTGGGTTGTCCATTTAAAATGGGGTTTCAATGTGAAAGGAGGGGGCTGCGGTTTCCCGGTTAACATGCGGCACAAACACAAGTAAACCACCCCCCCCACACACACACGATTCTCTGGGATGATCACTTCACCCCTCCCCCCCACCGCGTGGTTAACAGCGGGGAACATTTCTGGTCAGAATAGCAGGAACGGGCGCCTCTGAATGTCCCCCTTAATAAAATCACCCCATTTCAACCAGGAGAGCTTTCTGGAGATGTCCCTGGAGGATTTCCGCTCCATCCCCATACACGTTAACAGACTTGCTTGCTTTTTTTTTGTAATGTTTACAAATATTTACAAAGTTACACTCACCAGAGGTCTCCTGTGTGCCCTGAGGGTCTTGGGTGAGTTCGGGGGTTACTGGTTCCAGGTCCAGGGTCACAAACATATCCTGGCTGTTGGGGAAACCGGTTTCTCCGCTTCCTTGCTGCTGTGAGCTACCTACAGTACCTCCATCGTCATCTTCCTCGTTCCCCGAACTGTCTTCCCTGTGTGTTTCTCCAGTGAGAGAGTCATAGCACACGGTTGGGGTAGTGGTGGCTGCACCCCCTAGGATCGCATGCAGCTCCGCGTAGTAGCGGCAAGTTTGCGGCTCTGCCCCGGACCTTCCGTTTGCTTCTCTGGCTTTGTGGTAGGCTTGCCGTAGCTCCTTAATTTTCACGCGGCACTGCTGTGTGTCCCTGTTATGGCCTCGGTCCTTCATGGCCTTGGAGATCTTTTCTAATACTTTTCCATTTCTTTTACTGCTACGGAGTTCAGCTATCACTGCTTCATCTCCCCATATGGCGAGCAGATCTCGTACCTCCCGTTCGGTCCATGCTGGAGCTCTTTTGCGATCCTGGGAGGACTCCATCACGGTTACCTGTGCTGATGAGCTCTGCGTGGTCACCTGTGCTCTCCACGCTGGGCAAACAGGAAATGAAATTCAAACCTTCGCGGGTCTTTTCCTGTCTACCTGGTCAGTGCATCTGAGTTGAGAGCGCTGTCCAGAGCGGTCACAATGAAGCACTGTGGGATAGCTCCCGGAGGCCAATAACATCGAATTCCGTCCACACTACCCCAATTCCGACCCGCAAAGGCCGGTTTTATCGCTAATCCCCTCGTCGGAGGTGGTGTAAAGAAACCGGTTTAAAGGGCCCTTTAAGTCGAAAGAAAGGACCTCGTTGTGTGGATGTGTCCAGGCTTAATTCGGTTTAACGCTGCTAAAGCCGACCTAAACCCGTAGTGTAGACCAGGCCTTAGTAATCAATTATTATAATAAACACATAGATTTCATACATGAATGTTTTTTCAGTATTAGACACAATATTGAGCAAGTGAAAAAAACATTGTATCAGAAAAAACAGTGTGTGAAAAAGCTGACTTATTTTGCTGCTTTGATCCTATTTTCTTGTAAATGCAGCAAGCTAAATTCTGCTCTGTTACACCACAAAAGTCAACTAGATTGCACTGGTGTAACTGAGAACAGAATCTGACATCTCCTGCCACTAGTAATAATTAAACAAAATCAGGAATGAAATCTGGGTAAAATAAAATTTCTCTTAACTGTGCCAAATATGTTAGGACCAGATGCTGGCTGCCTGTATATAATCACTTCACTAAAATATCATAAAGGCCTAAATTAAAATCAGATTCACTCCTACAGTGCCTAATGTTAGCTGCTAGGATTTCTGTTACCGCAGAATGGCACAAGACCAAAAAAATATAGCGCTTGCTGCTACAAAGAGCTGAATATCCTCAGCTCCCCTTGACTTTAATAGCACATGAGGATGCTTCACTGTCTTGCAGGACTGGGCCCCTAGCCAGCAAGAATTTGGGCAAGTCCTTACAATGAGGAAACTATCTAAGATACATTTGTTAGTTACTTGGCAAAATTATTCCATGTAATTGAAAGAGAAGGGACTGATGGAGCCTGCACTTCTAGCTTTTTACCATTCTATCCAGTTACCATTTCTCACTGAAGGCCAGTTTTGGATATTAACCTTTTCACCTAAGAAGCTGTATGACTAGTTAGTTTGTATCCTGGTGTGTGACCACCTTTCTGGTATTATGCTGGTAAAACATACCAAGAGCTGCAATTAATAAATACTTCTTTTAAAGAATTAGTCTTTTCACAGCTATTCAGGAAAGATAGTTTCATTGTTTAATGGACAATAGGAATGGGAGCAACCCACTGTTGTGCCTTTGGTTTGGTATAATAAAATCTATTCAGTTAATACCTTGTTCCCTCTATAGGCAACTTTCTAGAATCATAGAAAGATTATTGACTAGGTAGAAACCATGAGCCCCATCAAAGTTTAGCTTTGTACAACCTGAAATTACCATTTTTTTTTTATTTTGAGAGGTACTTGTAGTTTACTCAGTATAATTTTTTGAACAGGTATTTGTGACACTCATAGACCAGGTGCCAGCTCTTGTCAAGATCCCCATCCATGGGTGGCGGGTATCATATGCCGCGGGAGGCTGTGCCTCCCCAAACAGCCAGGCGTGGTCCCACCCACGCTTTGCCTCCAGGTCCCCTCCTGCCAGTTCCCCTATCCCTGTGTCATAGCCCGGCTGGGGCTGGGCCTGGGCCTGGGGCTGGAGCTGGGGCCATGCAGCCTGCCCGGCGCTCCAAGGCTGGGGCCATGCCACCCACCCTCCCAGCACTCCTGGGGCGGGACTGGGGCTGACAGCTGTGGTGGAGGGGCTCTGGGCTCTGGCAGGGGGAGGTGCGGAAGGGGCAGGGAGGGGGTTAGCCTCCCCCAGCCAGTGAGTCACATGCTGCCCATGTCCCCATCCCTCAGTGCAGCACTGACAAATACCCAGCTGGAATCATTCTGGCTCACCTGTATGTTTGTATTGTTGAAATAGGTATTATAATTATAAAAATGTGCTTGTGTTTAGACTTTACTGAATGCTTGTAAGTTGCTTCATGCATTAATCTCACTTATAACGTCCATATCCCATATTGTATAAGCCTCTGTGACAGAGTAAATCACCAGGCAGGAGAGAGACATTAACTAGTGTAAAATGCTGATCTCCAACAGAAGGTGTTACATCCTGGCCAGCAAGGACGGCCAGTCAACACCAGATGAACTATTGTGGAACATTGAAGAGTACAAAAGACTTTGCTGATTGCTCTCTTCCCCTGAACCCCTCTGCCCCTTGAAGATGAGTCATGCAAGTGAATTCCTCCCATCAGCTGAGTTTGCAGCTCAAAGCAGAAGGGAGAAGGGAATAAAAACTTCTAACAAGAAAAAACATTTTTTTATGATGCTTGGACTCTGGGAAGGAAGGGGTTACTAGGCATAAGCAAAAGATCCCCAGTGCTTAGCCTGGGTTAGCACTGAAGGACATATAGAGCCTGTTTATTATATAAGCGTCTATGACTTTTTGAAATTTAAGGTTGGAACTCGTTAGTGTGTATATAAATTTACCTGCGTTAAGCTTGTAAATAAATCGCATGTTTCCTTTTCCTATTTAATAAATCTTTATATAGTTTAATATAACATTGGCTACAAGTGTTGTCTTTGATGTGAGATCTAAAGTGCAATAGACCTGGGGTAAGTGACTGATCCTTTGGGACTGAGAGTAATGTGAATATTGTTGTGATTTTTGGTGTAAGGGGCCATCTATCACAAAGGTAGGCTTGCCTGGGTAGCAAGACAGATTGGAATACCCAAGATGATTGTCTGTCACTCCATGTTAATGCTGTTATAGTGCCTGAGGAGTTCACCCTTGATAATTTATTGGTGAAATTTGGCTGTGAGTTCTATGCTTAATTTGGGGTTTGTGCCCTGGTTCTTAACAGTCTGCCCTGAGGTTGGTACCCACACTCTTGAGTCACTGCAGGACAGCTTGACAGCTTTCATCTAAAGTGGACTGACTGTACTTAGTATGATTGGTTTGTGCAGAGACATTTGTCAGCTCCTACACGATACTGCAAGACTGAAGACAATAGGGTTTTTGCCATTAACTTTAACAAGACCATTTAGGACACTTACAGTACTTTCTACTTGATGCTTAGCTTTGTCTACATCTGTCTGTCTTATCTTGTAGACTGTATGCTCGGTGGTACAGGGTCTGTGTTCTATGAGGGTAGACAGGATTCAGAGTGGTAGCTGTGTTAGTCTGTATCAGCAAAAAGAACAGGAATACTTGTGGCTCCTTAGAGACTAACAAATTTATTTGGGCATAAGCTTTCGTGGACTAAACCCCACTTCATCGGATGCATGCAGTGGAAAATACAGTAGGAAGATATATATACACAGAGAACATGAAAAAACGGGTGTGGCCGTACTAACTATAACAAGAGTAATCAGTCAAGGTGGACTATTATCAGCAGGAGAAAAAAAACTTTTGTAGTGATAATCAGGATGGCCCATTTCCAACAGTTGACAAGAAGGTGTGAGTAATAGTAGGGGGAAAAATTAGCATGAGGAAATATGTTTTATTTTGTGTAATGACCCATCCACTCCCAGTCTTTATTCAAGCCTAATTTAACGGTGTCTAGTTTGCAAATTAATTCCAATTCTGCAGTTTCTCGTTGGAGTCTGTTTTTGAAGTGTTTTTGTTGGAGTATTGTGACTTTGAGGTCTGTAATTGAGTGACCAGGGAGGTTGAAGTGTTCTCCGACTGGTTTTTGAATGTTATAATTCTTGACGTCTGATTTGTGTCCATTTATTCTTTTGCATAGAGACTGTCCAGTTTGGCCAATGTACATGGCAGAATTGGAATTAATTTGCAAACTTGACACCATTAAATTAGGCTTGAATAAAGACTGGGAGTGGATGGGTCATTACACAAAGTAAAACCTATTTCCCCATGCTAATTTTTCCCCCCTACTGTTACTCACACCTTCTTGTCAACTGTCGGAAATGGGCCATCCTGATTATCACTACAAAAGTTTTTTTTTCTCCTGCTGATAATAGCCCACCTTAACTGATTACTCTTGTTATAGTTAGTATGGCCACACCCGTTTTTTCATGTTCTCTGTGTATATAATCTTCCTACTGTATTTTCCACTGCATGTATCCAATGAAGTAGATTTTAGCCCACAAAAGCTTATGCTCAAATAAATGTGTTAGTCTCTAAGGTGCCACAAGTACTCCTGTTCTTTTTTATGAGGGTAGAGTGACTAACACAATGGGGTCCTGATCCTGTAATGGGGCTTATAGGTGCTATCAGAATACTACTAATGAACAGTCTCAGCTCCAGTCTATTGCTAGAGTTGGCCTTTGTGCTCTAAACTACCCAAATTCAGCCAACAGGTTTACACATGTGGTGAACATGCTGAAGAGAAAAGAGGTGAAGATTTGAGGAAAATATAAGGAATTTGAAATGGGTGGAATTTGGCCCTATACGTAGAAAATGTGCCACTTAATAGAATTTTTCTCTCTTTTTCAATTACAGTTCTGCACTAGGTGTGTGCTAGTGTGTTTTAGGGCAATAAACTTGTCACACTGAATAATGGGGTAAAATAGCACAGTTGCACACAGAGCCAAAACCAAACCTCTGAGCATTTTAATTCACTAACTCAACAAATCACATTTTAGGAAATAAAGAAGATGGAAAAATTAGAAAATTGAATGGAGCCTTACTTGTGTAGAAGCCACATGAGTCTGAATGAATCCAAATATTATTTATGGGAGGAAAATATTCATGTTCATTGCCAGCTATTAAATCTTGTTTATCCTTCTTTAAACTAACCAGAAACACATTTTGTCCAAATGTTTTTTAACGGTTTCAGTGCTGTGGTTATATTGTAACTCTGTTCCTGCTTTTTATATTTGTAAAAAGAAAATAAATAATTCAGGCCCTGACCCTGCAGCTGGAAATCCCAGTGGGAGTTTTGCCTACAAACCCGATTCAGGCAGGGCGCTGAAGCACATTCCTCAATTTAAATAAGCGTTTAAGTCTACTGAAGTCAATGGCACTTGAGCATATCCTTAAGTGCCTTGTTGAAACGGGGCCCAGTGGAGTGCCCACAGTCAGCCCCTCTTATTAAAGGATCATAGGCTCACTTCTGTAAACTTTGCCTCACCTGAGTAACCCAAGTTAGTTCAGTGGCACTACTCATGGGAAGAAAGACTATAGATTCCAAAGCCATATTCTGACCTCCTAGATAAAAGAACGTCCCCCAGATAATTTCTGGAGCATATCTCTTACAAAAACATCCAATCTTGGTGAAAGAATTGTCAGTGATGGCGAATCCACTGTGACCCTTGGTAAGTTGTTCCAGTGGTTAAGTACTCGCATTGTCAGAAATGTATACCTTATTTCCAGTCTGTATTTGTCTAGTTTCAACTTCCAGCCATTGAATCATTTCTCTGCTAGATTAAAGAGCCCATTATTAAATATTTGTTCTCCATGTAGATACTTATAGACTGTAATCAAGTTGCCCCTTAACCTTCTCTTTGTTAAGCTAAATTCATTGAGTCTTTGAGTCTATCGCTATAAGACATGTTTTATAATCCTTTAATCATTCTCATGGCTCTTCTCTGAACCCTCTCCAATTTATGCTCATGTGAAGAAGGGTTTGCCAATTTTAATTTCCTTTTTATATTCTATGCAGAAATTTTATAACTAGATAAAATGCGGCCAATGAAATCAAATACAAGTGCCACATCTACCACACCTGCAAAGTTCCTATAGGACAGCATTACTATAAAATCAACCAAAATGTAACAATAATTCCAGTTGATTTCTTCTTTATGCTACGAACCACAAAAAAGCGTTATTATCTGTCTTCAAATAAAGGTGGGTTAGCTTCACCATCTTTTAAACAACATGATGTAAGAATTATTTTTCTTCCAAAAAATAAGGCAGAGGTGTACAGATTATCACACTTCAGTAATAAACATCAGTAGGTGCATGGGTAGCTTCTGCTGGGAGCGGATATAAAGATTAAGCAGCTGTAGACAGCATTACAGTTGAGAACTGTATGTATCTTCATTCTTTTGGATGGCTGCAGTTGTGTTGACAGGTGTGTCCTCATATCTGTGGAGCCCTATGTAACCTTGACATCTGGGACATTCTGGGTCACTTTATTGTCAGAAGTTATATTTGTTTGATGTACTACTCTCTGCCTGAAGAAAAACAGAGCCAGGCTGAGCTACCATAAAAGAGGACACTGACCTCATAAGTTTTGTTTGGGAAAGCAATTGATAAACCAGGGATGGGATCAAAGGTAAAATTAAGAGAGATATTTTTAAAGAATAGCTAATCAAGCAGCCTGCAGACAAATCTCTGTGAGCTGGACAGTCTCAGGTTCGGTGTCAGCAGTAGATTACAACCACTTGATGTAAAGTGGAAATGGATAGAATCCATGACTGAAGTTAGTTAACAATGCAGTTGACTTGAGAACAAATGTATTTCATATTGATATGGCTAGGTTGTATTGGCTACTGCCAAGGATCACACAGGGCAAGTGAAGAGGGAAGGTGCGGAGGTATCATAAAGCTCACTTTTGTATTCCCCTGGTCTTGGGGCTGCTTTCTATGGGGCCAGTCCCCAGGTGTAGCTAGAGCAGCCTGAAGAAGCATCTAACTTACACCAGCTGGTAAGGTCTGGAAGCGCTGAAGCAGCAGGCAGGAATCGGAATGCATGGTTGCCCTTTGATGCACGTTCCTTCAGCCAAAGGCCTTACCCTGACAGTTAGAAAGACAGGTGGCATAGCAGTCTCTCCATTGGCTCTGTGTGACAGGAGGAACTGCTGTTTGCACCATTAAAAAAGCACCTTTTCTGGGAGCTCTGGTTTCCTTGCATGTGGTATAACTCCCCAGTGAAAGGACTACATATTTGCAAAGCACACAGACCATTCATGATACAAGGACACTTCCTCATGTTCTGTGTGTTTTTTCTCATTGGGTTCTCTACTTTAGCCTTTGATCAGCCTTTATGTAAGTTCTAAACTCAAGATGGGGCTTCAGTCTGAGGACTCCTTGCAGAGAGAAGGGAAACACTATCAATACGAAAAGAGTCGAATCCCCTCATTCCCCCAAGAAATCAGTCCTCAAAGGGGCCTCTTTCAAGAAATCCTATCTGCATGAAGGCCTAGAAACCCCCTGCACTGATTAAGGGAATGGTCTGCAGTTGCTGACAGTGTGGGAGGGAAAAGTGAATGCCCTTGAAAAAATAAAATAAAATAAATCCCTTCCAATACATTTCCCATTGGGTGCTGAGCTCACTGAAAACGTGGCTCAGAGCTTGCTATATTTTAATGTTCAGACCCTCTGCCATGCAATGAGAAATTGTACATTTAAAAAATATAATCCTACCGTTTTATAAAGAAATGGACCTTTGATTGCTAATGTAACACAGACTTTATCTGATTACAAATTTGCAAAAGATTTTAAAGCACTAACTCACGTTTTCTGAGTATAGTTTCTACCAGCTCTCTGAGTGAAGAAATCAGGGGTTGAGCTGCGTGCCATTAATACTAGCTTTGTACGATTGTATTAATCCTACTGAGCCACTTGAGAAACATGTCATGGGAATTTGAATAGAAAGCAAAGAATTAAAAAGGCACCGAGACCTGCAGATTCCCAGCACTGTAAAAGGCAATTACTATAATCATATCGTATCATCTTATATGCCTGTTGAAATAGAACGATACCGTTATCCTAAAGAGCTAAGATACTAAGAAAAAAAAGACTCAAACCAAGCCCTACAGACAGACATGTGCAGGGCTGGTTATTAGTTTGGAAATGATCAGGACTTCCTCCAGGATTCTGTGGCAAAGTGGACTTTCTCAATTTGCAGTTTACACTTCTCTTTGAACAAGTATTGATGGAAAGGCAGAGGAGTTCAAAAGGGAATCCTTCCTGCTTGTATGAATTCAGGGGAAAGCACTAAATAATTCCACAGCAACAAATAATAAATATTTTACATTTATATACAACCTTCATCTCAAATTGCTTTATATGCTATGGACCCCAATTCTGAATCCTTTATTCAGACTACAGTAGGAATAAATCTTTAGATACTTGTGCAAGTCAGTTTTGCAGCTCAGGTCCTATGTACACAAGAATCACTTCAATTACTATTGAAATGCAGCCAACTCTGAGGTGGAATGTGGTAGTTTTTTGAAGAAATGTATATAGGCAGAATATAATTACCTTTACAGGACTATAGCCAGGCAACTTGAGTTAACACTCTAATTTTGTGACTAGCTGGGCCAAACACTTTTAGTGATCACAGTTAGCATATTACTTTAATAGCTCTTTTGAATAACTGTGGGCTTGTCTACACCACGCACAGGGACAGTGCAAAGAAGTTTCGCGCCCTAGGCGAAACTTCCACCTTGCACACCCCCCCCCCCCCAGCCAACCCTGCCCCCCCGCGGCAGCAAACCCACCCCCCCCCCCGGGGGCGCGCCCCCCCCCCCTGCCCAGGAAACCCCTCCCCCCACACACAGCTGCTACGCCCCCTCTGCAGCTAACCCTGCCTGGGGAAACCCCCCCTTCACGGCAGCTAACCCTGCCTGGGGAGACTCCTCCCCCCCCCGACCCCCGCGGAAGCTAACCCCGCCTGGGGAGCCTGCCCCCGGGTGATCTGGGGTGGGGAGCGGTTCCCCTGTGTGCCCCCCCCATTACTGCGGGTGGCCCTCCCCGTGCCCCCTCTGCCCCAGCTCACTTCCACTCCACCTCCTTGCCTGAGTGGGCTTTTAGGCGCTCCCAACCACTAGGCTGCCTAGTTTGCCTAAATGGTTGCACCAGCCCTGACCACGGAGCTTTTAGCAACAAGGATGTGTTGACACAGGCTTATTGCTAAATGTCGGCGTGTATAAACGCTCTTTGTCGGCACTTTTGCTGACAAAATACTTCCAGCTAGGTTGACCAGCTACCAACTGTGAAAAATCGGGACATGGGGTGGGGGCTAATAGGTGTCTATATAAAGACAAAGCCCCAAATATCAGGACTGTCCCTATAAAATCGGGACATCTGGTCACCCTACTTCCAGCCCTGCGAGCGGCATTCGCTTTGTCGGCAGGCGAGCGCTCCTGCCAGCAAAGACACGTTCACACTGCCACTTGCCGCGGCAAAACTTTTATCTTTCGGAGGGGAAGGGAGCTTTTATAAGTACCCATGAAAGACAAAAGTTTTGTCGACAACTTGGCAGTGTAGACAAGCCCTGTGTCTCTGAATCAGCACAGTGTCCCCATGCCTTTTGCTGTGGTATTGGCCTAAGACTATCTCCCTGGGCTTGCCTTCACAATTGGGTCATGTTGGAGCATAACCTTCAGGAGTCATGTTAACTAATGCAATACTAAACATCCGTCTGTAGTCAACATAGGCAGGGATGATCACATTTGATATCATATCAAATGATTGTAGATAAACCTATAGGATTACCTATGATTAATTGGCACGAGGCTAAATACGATGGTCCCTGTCTTCACTAAGTGAGGAGTTGTATTACATATTATGCTAATTAACACAACTCATCAAGGCTATGATGAGAACTGGTCATGAAAAGGAAAAGTTTTTTTGCCAAAAAATTGGAAATTTCAGTTTTCTTTCCAAAATGGAATGTGTTGGTGTTTGTTTGTTTGTTTTTAAAAATTGATGAAACATTTTGTTGACAAATTTTGAATTTTTTTTTGTTTCCTCCTTTTGTCCCCCCTCCCTCCATATTTTCCTGTTCCCCACTGACTGTAATATAACCAATTACCTCCAGGTATTTATTTCACTTTTCATTTTCCTTTATTTTGCTTTTTTCCTTTTGCCACTCTGTACGTTTTCAAAAGTGAAAAAGGCCATTTTTCTATTGAAAACAAGTTTTGAACAAAAACAATTTGACCAGAATTGTATCCTAACTACTACACGAGGAGAACATAAACCATTCCCCAGGCAACGTTTCATCTTTTTTGCCAGAATTCTTTATATTACTGTAAGAGCTAACTATAACTCAGCTTGATCTATACCTTTCTGTATAGTCTTATTCAGCTACACTATGTTCAGAGACCCCTATACCCTGTGACAAGCTGGGCTTAAATAGTCTGGCAACTTCATTTAATTAAAAATCACAATTTTTCATTTAAACATGCGAATGAGAAATGCAATCAGTACAGTAGCCCCTCTGTTGTTTCTTTGGATATTCAATGGATTTTATGCTGGTCTCACATTTTCAATTTTCAGCATGCCAAAGAAGCTGGAGGTTTTGGAAGCTAGTTAGGTGACAATTGAGGCTTTTGGCCTTAGGGAAGCCTGGGGGGCATTTTGGGAGGATAGTTTTCCCAGGTTTCTGGGAGGGGACTTGAGCCAGTGTTATTTGATACCAAAAGGAACTCCTAGATAATTGAACCTAGCCCTTTTTGCCACCAGCAACACCTGGCAGAAGGGTTACAGTGAAATAGTTAACAAGGTTGGTATCTAAACTGTCATCTATACATTTAAGAGTTAACATTTCATTGAGATGAATGAGTCCAGTTTGTACCTCTGAGCTATTGGAAGGCCTTTTCTTTAATGACAGCCAAACATTGATGGGGGTGGAGGCAATAAACATACTGATACCCTATTATGAACCCAGTGAAGGAGATAGGCTTCTATCTCTGAGGATTAATAATGGAAAGGAGAACCAAGTACAATTTCTAACATGTAAATTATAATTATCTGTAATCATAATTACTGCTGCTAACATGTAAGCTCTACTAGTGTGGTATTACTGGTCCCCTGATCCTCCTTCCCCCATTCCTACTGACTGGTTGTTACACCCTCTTATTGCATCTTATCTTAATTAAATTCGTAAGTGATTCAGGTCAAGGATTATTTTTTACTGTTTGTACAGCACCGAGCACATTGGGGGTCCAAGTGTGATTGCACCCTCATGGAGCTATCATAATATCAATACATACAATTTTTATTTGTTTTTACCTGTTTTTTCTCTCTCATTCTTAGTGTCTTGTGGAACTGGAACTTACATTGGATTTGGCGGTCAGTGTGGGGATCCAGTGGCTGACTAAACATCCCAAGAGATGAACAAATCTCTACATTATATGGAGGAAGATAAAACAGCGGGGGTTAACTGGAACAGAGTTTCTCAAGGCAATAAAAGGCTCAGGATAGGTTGCAGTGCCTACTAGGGAAGGTCAAGAATTTTCCATTAAAAAAACAAAGTTTTAGACTAGATGAAATCTCTTGTGGGAAAAATATCTCTGCTTCCATGGAAACTTTCCATTTTTCATCAAAAAGCAATGCCTGGAAATGGAAATATTTCAGTTCTGAGATGTCACAGTGATGTTTCCTTGGCACTGTAATTGGTGGGTATTTGGGAAAGTGTTGGTAAACCTGGAAAGTCTCACAAATTTCAGCACAAACTGATTATTCAACCAAAAATCAATACCAGAAGTACATTGATCAATTTCTAGTTGCTCTCTGTTTTTAGATATTCTCTTTAATATGTTTGTCAGCCAATCAGGAAGAAGAATCAACACCACATTACTTAGGTGACCAATCACACAACTCATATAGCAAATAATGAATAACACATTTCCTGTACATATTGGTGAACAAATAATAACTTGTACTAAAACTCATGGATCCAGGAAATTTCATGAACACATTAACAGAACCCAGAAGTTTTTCCCAACTGAATGCTGGAATAAAACTAGGTTGAGGCAGAATGTATTTTGGGCCTGATCCTGTGCAGAGGATGTTATCTGGTGGTGGCCGCAGACAGCTCGATTTTCATCTTGATTAAGAGTAAGTTAGAAATAATTCTATAGCAATCAGTGGAAACATACTGGTCTAAAGCTAGTGAAGGGGAGAGGAGAATTGGGTGCAATTTATAGAATTTAGCAGGATCCACTGTACATTTGTTCCAAGAAACCAAACTCTGGGAGCTTGAGCTCACAATTTACACTGTATCGGTCATGCTGGCACCAAGAGTTTGTAGCCCTGTTAAGAAAAGCGTGGGTCATTAAACACTAGTGCAAACTCTGCTGACACCAGAGATGAATTAGGCCCCCAGTGTTGTTGGATGGGATGAGGGGAAAAGAAGGTTACTGAGCCGCTCGAATCCTCTCTCCTTCATTGGGTCTCAACCCCACAATGTGTTCAGGAGAGTCCCAGTCTAAACTGGGAGAGAGAGAAAAATGTGGGGGGAGGAATGGACTTCTTGATATTTGCTTTTCCACTGGAAATTGCAACAAGACATTAAGCAACAGGGATTTGCTCCACTCAGTTGACTTAGAACAGCTGCTCACCAATTTTTTCAGCCCTGGGAGGAAAAGCAGAACTTTGCCCTGGGTCTGAGCAGCTTTTCAGAAGCAATCCAAGTCAACCTTCCATTCAATGACTTCATTCAAAGCTGGTTTACATCATGAAGAGAAACGCCGTTTATTTATTTGTAATAACTTCGGGGTTTTATGGACCCGCAAGGGGATGTAATTTAAGAAAACAGCGGCAAGCTTTTTCAAATACCAAGGTTTCAAAACAGGCCCTGTGAAAAACTCGTCAATGGAAAGAGTTCATTATTAAAAATCAAAAACTACAGCAAAACATCTTTGTAGAGGACTTTGGAGGGAAACGTCTGTCTGCAATACATAACCTTTAAATGGCTAAAGGAAAAGACGAGCTTCCTTCAAGGTCACTGAACTGGCTTCTGAACAGAATTGGTGATAGTGTAGTTTACAATCTCAATGGCACAATAAGCACATTTTAAAATACCTCACCTAGCAATTTTAAATATATAGAAAGAGAATTTAATAGCTTTGATTTTAAAAAATACTCTAACTCCCACTTCAAGCTCAGGAGTGCGAGTCAGAGACTATCTTCTGAGCTCTGCCATGGAACCATTCCCACCATAGAGCATTCTCCATGTGGATAGCAATACATTCCCATCTCCCAGGCGTGTTTGTGAGTTTAGAATACTTTAGAAAAATTAAGAGTCTCAGCTGCTGGAAGGCAGTTTGAACTGGTGACTAAAACAGGGAACCGGTGGACGAAACCCCTGTGTTTCATTCCCAACCTACTCCATCATCTCGGGCAAATCATTTCGCCTCTTGGTGCCTCACTATCTATAAACGGGAGAATGCTTACGTCTCATTGCAATGCACATTGGGGTTCTTGGACAGAAGATGTTGTATAAATGCACGAGCCAATATAACCAGAAAATAAAACAGACACAACCCTTCTGAGTGACTCAGGCACTACCACACAGTGCATGGTTTCCAGTTGTCTGACAGAACAGACTTGCCATCCACCCAACAGCATGGAACAGTGTGTGTTCTCTTACCTACCCACACAGTGCAGCCAAAGCACAGGCTGCCAAGCTACCCAGACAGTTCATCCCAGCACACTGCTCGTCCACCCATGTAACACAACACGCTGCTTCCCAACTGGACCACCATGAAACCCAGCTGTAGGGTGCAGTGACCTCGGGGCTACTAGTTTTTAATGGCTATAGCAAAGGAATGTTAACCCTTTCTTTCCTTTTTGTTAAATTCAGAGGTGGAAAGAAATCAGCATTGGTAGGAGCTTGTTGAAAGGGGAGAGTGGCAGCATTGAAAGTAGGGAGAGGGATCCAGAGAAGTTCAGCGTGAAGTATGAGAGGTCGACATGGGAGGAAGAGCAGTGAGGGGAACTGGACAGGCGGGGAGGCCATAAGGATAATGTAATCATTACCACTCTAAGAGCCTACAGAAGGAGATCCAGCTACTATCAGGTGTGCACAGCAGAGGAGTGGCCTGCTGGATAGGTGCACCTGGGACTGGATTTAAAGCTGCAGGGCCAACTCTGTGAAAAGGGTGGCAGTGGGCACACTGCAACCCTTTGATCTCAGTGGCATCTCAGTACTAACCAGATAAGAAAACAGAAACTCTGCCCATGATGTCAGGGGTTATGGGTGCCCATTGGGCTGAGCCAGCCATGCTAATCTATGTGGACAGCACATATCAGACATCTCCTATAAGGAGAGCACTGTCGCTCCTTAGGATTTGACACCATAACAGGCTCTCATAGCTTCCACACTGAACACCAGTGGGGTGGTTATTACATCCATAATTCTATTGTTCACTGTATGGAGGCGTTGGAGATTCCCAAGGCCATGTGTGATGACAATCTAACTTTGGAATCGCTGTATGGGCAGTACTTTAGAATTCTTTGGCTGTCTATGCATTGCATGTAGTCTTGAGGATGCCAGCACACAGCTAAATCAACTCTATAAATCCTCAGAAATCTTCCATTGCAAATGTGGAGTGGAGGCTGGTGCGCTTAGTGCTTGTGAAAAGGCACTGTGACAGTGCAAGAGCCTGAAGACCTCTACTTATAGAGCAAGTACAGCAACAATACAAACTTCCACATGGCACCTTACCAACAAGTCTCAGCCCTCTGGAGGGGTCCCATAGGGGCAGGAGGAGAAGTCGGTCTCCATATCCATTCAGTTTTTGGCTTCTCTAATGAAAATGCCATCAGGGCTACTACCACTGTTCTCAACCCATCTCCACGCCCCTCCCTTAGTGTTACTGCTGCCCTCCCACCTGAATACCCTCACCCCTCCAAATAGAGTTGTCTTCTCCAAGCTCTCAAGACTGTTTATTTTCCTTCCCCGGTTGCAGTAGTCCTGAAACACCCCAGAATCTGTCTGTGCATGACAGGAGCAAAGCCGCCTTCTGGGGGTCGTTAGGGTTGTTGAGGTGGGCAAGCAGCAGATGGAAAGTGAATGGGTTCAGGAACTCTGAGAAACATGAGTAAGGAAGAAGGGAGGCAGACAATGGAAAATAAATCTAGATAAACAAGAGGCTTTTTTTTCTTTTGCTCCATCATGCTTTGCATTAGGGTGGGAACCCCAGTTCTGGGAGGGAAAGAATTGCCCTCTTACAAATGACCCCCTTGAATCAGGAGCTTTATCAAGGTAACTATCCCAGCAGCAGTGAAATAAGGCAGGAGATTAAAAATCATATTAAAAAACCTCTCCTCTCCCCCTGTCCCAAGCCCGTGGCAAAATTCATAGCTGACAAAATGTGCCTTCCAAACAAAAACGGGTATACATTATGTACCTTCCGCTACGCCTGGGATGGCCGCTTGCGAGCTTTCCTTCCCAAGCCCATCCCCTGCTGCTTTGGGGCAGAGTGTTCAGCTTTCCCACCAGGATGAGTAAGGAAAATGCCTTGTTTGGGCTCACAGACTGAATTGTTTTCCCAACAAAGCCTCAGCTTGGTTCAGGCAGCCCCGATATCCCCAAGATTTCCAGGGCTTTTTTTCCTGCTCGAAGAACACATCACCTAGTGTCTGCCAGGCTTCTGCTTCTTGTTTGACATCCCTTATTTACAAAGCAAACAGAATGTTCCTTTTAACACACATCATGCTAAGTTTATTAATGAAGAAAACAATCCCAGGGGGTCAACCCAGGGGACCCTTGAAACCTGCCAGCAAAAACTCTTCAAACGCTCAACGCGTCAGATCCTCCAAAACGATATTTCACACAATGAAGTAAAAATAATATTTTCCTTTCGGCCTTTCCAGCCGCTTTTGGGGCAAGCAGACAGAAATTATTTTCTTACTCTGCTCCCAGAGCAGAGATCTGTATGAAGCTGCGTTTATTTGTTTAACACGATGATTTCATCCTAAATGTCTCGACAGCAAATAGTTGGTGGTTTAATAAAGGCCCTTTGAAAGAAGGGCCTGAGCAGTTATTTGTACAGGGAAAATGCAAAGTATGCGGCTCTCAGGAGGAGAGATAGAAATGGCTGTTGTGATTAAGGGGGTGCGGGGAGGACCCTGAACTCCTCTCTGTCTGCGAGGGGAGAACAGTAACTCCTGGGGCTCTGTTTCCTCATACTGAGCTGCCACATCTGACTATAGGGATGGAAGGAGTCTGACCTTATTATTAACAAATGACTGATACTCCCTCTCCACCCCAAAGCAAATACTTTTACAAAAGACAAAGGACCCATTCTTTGTACATTGCTGTTAGATTGTGAAAATAATAAAATGATGATAAACACACTTGTATTGGCTTGTGGCACCAGTACGGTAATCTGGAGGGAGAAATATATGCTGAGACTGCTAGAATAAATCCTCAGACTTTATGGGGCTAACTCATCATGGGCCAGGTTTTCCAAAGGTGAGTACAGGATTTGCACCTACCAAATGCCCACGTGCACCTGTTGTGCCAGCATAAACACTCGTCTGTGTCCGCAAAAGTATCATTAGCGGCGTCGATGCACACAAACACAACTGGGACTGCAAATTACCCTATTTGCACACACAAATGCCTGTTTGCAGGAACAATGGGTCCACACAAAATTTTTGCAGATGCAATTAATACATGCTGTGTGGCAAAATTTTGCTCTAAAGGCACAGAGCAATAAAATCTTGGAGATATTTCATTTGGATTATTTTCATCTGGCTGTGCAGTATTCTTTGTTTGGTTTCTGCATATAAGAGCAAACAGTCATCAGATTCTTTACCTTGCATCTGCCTGTAAGTAGATGTGTGTCTGAACCACAGAGATTGGCTCAAGATCAAAATCCAGGTCCAAATATTCACAAAGTCCACTGTTTTTTTGGATCTAAGATTTGATATTGGCTCACTTCTAATTTAAATGTCCTTTTTAAAAAGAAAAATGCACCCAGTACTGTTTGATGCTTGCCAGTATGCATAAATTATGGAGTTTGGATTAATGGTTCATCTTAGTTTAATGTTAGGGTTTTTTGTAATATGTTGTACAATGTAATAACAATTACCCATAGCTATAAGTAATGAACCAGGCCAAATTCAGTTATTTTAACCAGGTGGAAGTTTGGAGTAACTCTACTGAAGTTGAAGATACCTCAGAGGAGTTAGTCCAAGTTTTGTTTGGTATAAAACTGAGAACACAATTTGTCTCATAAGCTTTGTAAATATTTTTGTCATATATAAGGGGAAAGCATTTCTTGACAAATTCATTGTGAGTGTTTTAATTGCCTTTTCTCCTTCTACTAATGATATTACTTACACTATCACTGACATTTGAAACAAAGTTAACGGAAGGGCTTCAGCGGATTCGAGCTTTTGTCCAAGGATCACTGTAGCACTTTGATGTGAAAAATAGTTGTGGGGTGTCCTTTATCTTACCCAATATGTTCAGATTGTGCAATTTAGAGTGACGCATATGGCAGCAGAAGTGTTGCAAAATTCAGTACCATCTATTTATGCAATATTCAGCAAAACATATTATATATTATTTGGCTATGAACTGTGCAATAATTGCAAACAGTCAAATAATGAAAGGAAGAGATCCAAACAATGTGGATGTCCTAAACTTTAAAAATGTGGGGAGAATGCATAATATACACACAAAAAAGTGGGACTATGGGGTAGAAGGGAAGTTAAATAACATGGCATTGCATCCTGTGTGAATGTGCAAAGTAACTATACATTCTTTAGAATAGAGATTATGGGCTTACTTTCAGTTTTACTCAAACCAGCATAACTGAGATCAGAATCTGGTCCATTGTATTTGAAGTGTTTGTAAAGTGACATCGACATTTGTTCTACAGTAGAAATATTAACTGGAGCTGGTTGAATGGAGATAATTGAACACTAAAATTTATAAACGTGGGGGAGAGGAGTTGGCTTGGTGAGGGATTCGGAAACCAATCCTATTAGCTGAGCATCTATTCAGTGTTCAGAAATATTCCATCACCTGCATGAGTGAGCAAATGGTAACTTGAGCTTTGAGTCATGTGATTTAGTTTCTGGTCCATGATTAGATGACCTAAGCTGGACGCAACTCATTGGGGGTTTGATTGCCTCTGTTGGACTTGAGAGTGCGAGCACTTTTTCAGAGAGTTGCCAGGACATATTAATAGAGAAGCAGGAGCCCTAGGGAATTGTCAGATGAAGGAGATTTACAAACATCTCTTTCCAGCCTGTTTCTCACAGCACTAGTGAATCCAATTATGTGTATTTGACCAAATCATCCAGACCACCTCTGAAGTGCTGTGAATTCATGAATACCAATGCAAGAGGGCAAGGGGCTCACTGGTGTCTGGGTAGTGAGTTTCAGCTGGCCTGACCAGTTGAACGTACCCCAACTCAATAATGTCATAACTTGTATCTAAAAGGTGCTATATAAGACATCAATAGAAAGCTAATATTTTAATGATCATTAATATTATTGCATGGTGTATATATGGAAGACAAATTCAAAATTACAAACATTGGGAATTATGTTCTGGAAGTGTGTCTGCCCCACCCTAGACAAAGGAATGTAGTTCTGCCATCTGGAAGATATTTCTAAGGTACATTGAGACAATGGGAATGCAATTGACATAGAAGGTAAACAGGAGCATCATGCCAGCAAGGGGAGGACACAACCACTCAGCATCACAGCACAGGGAGGAGATAGCAGGAAGCAAATCAATGTACATTTTAGCAAACGCCGGCATGGGAAGAAGCCAGCCTGGAACTTCCTCTACTTGGAGACTACATGTTGCCTTCCTCACAGCTTGAATGAACTTTACTTTGGAGTGTAATCTTCAGAAGACTCGATTTCAAAAGTCCCCTGGACTATAAAAGAGAGGGGCAAAGAATCCCAAGTTGTCTTTCATCTAGGATGACAAAGAAACAGAGCACTTTGGACTTTGTGGGAGAAACTGACCAGAGGGTTTGGTCAGCCATCTTGCTGGAAGATACATTGGAAAGGAAAATACCTTGAATAAAGGCTGTAGCTTTTTGTGTTAGAAAGCTTTTTTTCACTCATATTTACTTGTAACCATTTCTAACACTTCCCTTATACTTGAATTCACTTAAAATCCTATTTCCTTTAATTAATAAAGTTCTTTTATTTTTAATCCTAACCACCACAGTGCTGTATTTGAATTAGTGTTTGTTAACCCTGGTCAATGGGATAAATTGTGAAGTTTGTCTCTTTTGAGGTATTTTGAGTATTCTAGGACAGGACTAGGCACTTCAGGGCAGATGGTTTTGGGGAAATTCAGGACAGGAAGTGTGTTGGGGTCACCTCTGCAGAAGGTAACCTTGTGAGAGATTCTACAGTGGTGCTGTTGTGTTGTAGACAGGCTGCTGGAATCAGAGTTGCTGAGTCAGAGCAGTTGAATGCACAGACACTCAGTGCATGCTTGTCTGCAGGTTGTCAGTGTCCAGGCTGTGAGCCACAGCAGCAGAGCATTTATGGTGCCTGAAGTTAAAGGGCAGACAGTGACACAACCCCTCAGTGCTCTGGTTTGCATCCCAGATTTGTGACAACCAATGAGACAGACCATGGTCAAAATTGTACCAATGTTACCCACACAAAATTCTCTGTTACTCGCAGACTCTAGGGGCACCCACCTTTACCCAGTTCCTAGGGCTCAAGGCTTAACCCTCTTAATTTAGGCACCCATCCTTACCCTTCCATGGGCTCAGGGCATAACCTACACTCTGTGGGTTTGTGGGATCTTTTACCAGCAAAACAGCCTTATACAGTAATATCCTCCTTAACCTTTATTTATTAACAATCACCAAAAGAGAATACACATGCTAAGAATACAATGCTCACAACTCCCAATAAGGCAGATGAACTTTTCTTGATGGCCTGTCAGGATCAGGTCATCTGGGGACTCAGCTTCTGCACGGTGTCATTAGCAGAGTATTGAGGTCTGGCAGCTCTGATCTTGGGGCTGTGTCCTGGAGTTTGTTCCAAATAACTTCCTTTTGGTCCCCAGTTTATATAGTGAAACATGCTTAGCTATACCTTAACACATCATTTTACTAAAATATTACTAATCAATTTTCTAAACAATCCAAAAATATATATTGTAAAACAATCCTTTTACCAATCAGATCCCACCGTCTTAATTGATTTACACTTAGCAAAATTAATTATGTAACAGACAAAAACAATCAAACAATCAACAGACCACACAGATAAACAGTAGAGAAGTAGGGACCATAAAAGCAAAACAATAGAAGTATAGATTTTACAATCACAACTGTTGATAAGTGATTTCTTGCCAGACAGAATGCTATCAAACAAAGTTTTCTTTAACCATCTTAAGATCTGTTTCTTTATCTGGCGATGGTGGGTGCTAGTAGGACAAGATCACCTTCCTAACAGCCCGATATTATATTGTTTTAATGTAATTTAGATGGAATTTGAGGATGTGACTTTCTGCTTCTCAACTAATGGCTGCTGCTCTCTGCAGAAAAAGGCCTTAGTCCTTAGACTATGGCTGCAGGAAAAAGCCTTATCCTTACACCATAGCCAAATTTTCAGAATATTCACATTCCCCTCACCCGCCCCCCCACCGTCCCAGCGGTCTTCAGCTAGTTCTAATAACAGCTCTGCATACATTTTTTAAAATAGTTTGACCACAGCTTGCTATTTTTCTAAGACTGAGATGGTGATCCAGTACCTATAATTCACACTTTATACTAATGTTCCACATAAAACAGCTTTACCAAATACAGGCTTCCTATAAGTTTGAAAAATAATGTGCTTCCTATTAAATCAACCACTTGTGCAAAAATGACAAAAAACCCAGCTGGGAATAGTTCTGGAGTCCTCAATCATTTACAATACAGTACATGTAATTTCTAAGGTTCAAATCAGCCTTTCTACTTAGTTTATTGTAATGCTGACAAATCAAAACCCACAAAGAGGTAGTGTGATGTGGAAGGTTGAAGCTGCATAACAAAGAGAAGCCTGGTTGGCTGGGAATATGCACTGCATCTAGAGGTTTACCTGGTCTGTTATTCCATATATATGAAGTTGAATTTTGCTAATGCTGTATAAAAAGGTGTCTGATCATAAGAGTTGCTGAGCACTCCCAATTCCCATTGACTTACATGGGGGTGGAGGCCAGAGAGGACTTTATAGGATTGGGCACTTGGTTTCAAATGCATTTGTATTAAATTAGGCCATATCTATACATACAGAGCTGCAGCAGCACAGCTGTACTGATGCAATTGCACCACTGCAGTGTATCTGGTGAAGATGCTCTATGCCAATGGGAGAGAGCTCTCCCATCAGCATAAAAACCCCCACCTCCATGAGAAGCAGAAGCTATGTTGGCGGGAGAAGCTCTCCCACCAACATAGTGCTATACACAAATGCTTATGCTGATGTAACTTATGTCGCTCATGGGGTGGTTTATTCACATCCCCGAGCAGTGTAAATTATGCTGACATAGGTAGGGTGACCAGGTATCTGGTTTTCAATTGGAACACCCAGTCAAAAAGGGACCCTGATGGCTTCGGTCAGCACCGCTTACCGAGCCATTAAAAGTCCAGTCAGCGTTCTGCAGCGCTAAGACAGGCTACTCCCTATTAGGGTGACCAGATGTCCTGATTTTATAGGCACAGTCCCGATATTTGGAGCTTTTTCTTATATAGGCACCTATTACTCCCCACCCCCGTCCCGATTTTTTACACTTCCTATCTGGTCACCCTACTCCCTACCTGTCCTGGCTGGCTCCACGCTGCATCCTGGAGGCAGCCAGCAGGGGACCACAGGGCTCCACACTCTGCCCCCGCCCTGATCACTGACTCCACACTCCCATTGGCTGGGAATTGGCCAATGGGAGCACGGGGGATGGTACCTGCAGGCAAGAGCAGCGTGTGGAGCCTCCTGGCCCCCCTGCCTAGGACCCGGACCTGCTGGCTGTTTCCGGGGTGCGTGCAGCACAGTGCCAGGACAGGCAGGCAGCCTGCCTTAGCCCCCAGCCCCTGCTGTGCTGCTGACCAGGAGCCACCCAAGGTAAGCCCACGCCCCGACCCCCACCCCAGAGCCCTCACCACCTCCTGCACCCCAACCCCCTGCCTCAACCAGCAGCCCCCTCCCACACTCTGAATCCTTTGGCCACACCCCCCAGCCTGGAGCCCCCTCCTGCACCCCAAACTTCTCATCCCCAGCCGCACCCCAGAGCCCTCACCCCCTTCCACACCCAACTTCCTGCTGCAGCACCCCCGGCTTTAAGTGGTTTCCATCATACACAGGGTTTTAAAGTTTGGTTCAATGGTTCTCAGCACCCCCACTATAAAAATTGTTCTAGCACCCCTGCCTGAACTCCTCATTTCTGGCCCCATCCTGGAGCCTGCACCCCCAGTTAGAGCCCTACTCTCCTCCCATACCCCAAAACCCCTGCCCCAGGCCAGTGAAAGTGAGTGAGGGTGGAGGAGAGCGAGCCACTGAGGGAGGGGGAATGTAGTGAGCGGGGGGCGGGGTCTTGGGGAAGGGCCGAGGCAGGGATGGGGCCTCGGGGAAGGGGCGGGACTAGGATGTTCAGTTTTGTGCGACTAGAAAGTTGGCAACCCTAGACATAGGCTGATGTGTAGACATAGCCTTAGGCCATGTCTACACTTACCAGGGATCGACGCTGCTGCATTGATTGCAGCGGGGGTCGAAGACCTGCTAAATCGATGGCAGAGCACTCTCCCGTCGACTCTGCTACTCTAGCAGAACGAGAGGAGTAAGTTAAGTCCATGGGAGAGTGTCTCCTGTCAATGCAGCGTGGTGTAGACACCGCAGTAAGTCGACCTAAGCTACGTCGACTCCAGCTACATTATTCACGTAGCTGGAGAAGTGTAATTTAGGTCGACTTACACCAGTAGTATAGACAAGGCCCCAGTGTGTATCTTCATGGGCACTCAAGTCCTGATGTTTGAAAAAGGTTGGGTTTGAATGAACCCATTTCTCCATAGCAAAATCTCACTGCAAACCCAAAGGCCAGAATTGTGTTCAACTGGTTCTTTCATGTTCACTCAGATTCATTGGAATCCATGTGCGATTAGAGTCCATATTAGAACACCATGCAGCTTATCCCTGTACATTGCTAAGCAAACACAGTTCAAATTTACCCGCAATAGCAGCCTGGGGACATATGTGGGTAGCCACATAAAGCAAAAAAATTTGCAAAGATCTTTGATGAACGGTTCAGAGACACACAAAAAAAGAAGTTCTAACAAACCACTTCTAGTTCATGGATGGAAGTCCAACTCAAATCAAAGTTGGTTTTGAGTGCTTGGTGGTTTGAAATAAACATTTCACACAATTCAAATTATTGTACATGTAAATATAATCACAAGTATACAATAGATTTTTGTGCATTATTTTCATCTTCAGAATATTAATTTTTCATTTTTAACATGTACTTAAATTTCTCTAAGTGTTTTGAAAAATAAATTACAATTCTTATTGCACACATTAGGGTACATTTTTTGAGAGAATTAGGGTAAATATTGAATACAGTATACAAAAATGTGGTGAATTCATGAATATTTTGACGGTGAGAGGAGCTCAGCATAAAACAATTTACCACATCTTTAAAGGGCCCATTGCCTAATTTCTCACAGCTAAATGGTTTCAGTGCATATTTCAGCTTTTGGCACTTATCAGAAACATTGAGATTACATCTTACACTGACAAAAATGGAACCTGTGTTGCTTCACTGATGATGGCAATGGGAGAAGCTGTAATGTAACTTGGCCCAGCTGTTTGTTTGTTTAAACCATTGTTAGAGCTCAGAATAGGATTAGACAATATGGTGATACAGAGACGTGAGGCTGCCTGAATCCTATTCTATGCTGCAGCTTCTATCATTGCTATTACCAGTGGAGCTGCACTGGTGATGAATTACAAGTACCATATTTCCCAGGATAGATGCAGCCCTTACGAAAGGGAGAGCAGAAGTTTTCTCTAAATCCTGATGACTTTTTCAAATTGAAGTCTGAGAGGTATTCTCTGCATGTGGTACCTACTCCTGAAGTCCTTGCTTAGGCAAAATTCCAAACAATTTCAACACCGGTGGACTAGAAACCCTTCTTGGTTTTGTTTTCATTCATGTTTGGTGTCCTCAGAAGCATATTCAGTTCGTATGGAGTGCTTAAAGGAGGAAAGTGTTCACCAAAAAACAACCCTGTGACAATGCGGTTCTGGCGGAACCCAACTGAGAGTGCCAACTCAGGACAAATTGCTCAAATAGGGCAGTTACAGCCCAAGGCTGGGGTTTTTTCCACCTCTAAGGCAAACCAAACCAGCCAGACTAAGAGGACTTCGGTCTCACCCCACTGGCTAACCGCAAGTCTCACAAGCAATCTCCTTAGACACTCCAGTTTCCCAGTATTACCACCAGTGCCACTCGTTATGGGGACAAATGGTTATGAAAACCAATACCCCAGTAAAAGAAAAAGGTTCTCCTGATCCCAAAGGACCAAGCCCCAGACCCAGGTCAATATACAAATCAGATCTTACCCACAAATCACGCTGTTGCCAATCCTTTAGAATCTAAAATCTAAAGGTTTATTCATAAAAGGAAAAAGATAGAGATGAGAGTTAGAATTGGTTAAATGGAATCAATTACATACAGTAATGGCAAAGTTCTTGGTTCAGGCTTGCAGCAGCGATGGAATAAACTGCAGGTTCAAATCAAGTCTCTGGAATACATCCCCCGCTGGGATGGGTCCTCAGTCCTTTGTTCAAAGCTTCAGCTTGTAGCAAAGTTCCTCCAGAGGTATGAAGCAGGATTGAAGACAAGATGGAGATGAGGCATCAGCCTTATATAGTCTTTTCCAGGTGTAAGAACACCTCTTTGTTCTTACTGTGGAAAATTACAGCAAAATGGAGTCTGGAGTCACATGGGCCAGTCCCTGCATACTTTGCTGAGTTACAAGGCTTATCTGCCTTCTCTCAATGGGTCCATTGTATAGCTGATGGTCCTTAATGGGCCATCAAGCAGGCTAGGCAGAGCTAACACCAGTTTGTCTGGGATGTCACCCAGAAGCATAGCATAAGTTTGAAATACAGACAGTATAGAGCCAATATTCATAACTTCAACTACAAAAGTGATACACACATATAGACAGCATAATCATAACCAGTAAACCATAACCTTGTCTTAGACACCCCATGTGACCCCCTTTATACAAGATTTGCATGCCACTACAGGACCTTGGTTGCAACAATGATCTATATGGTCCCAGATTATATCAATAACGTCACAAACCCACTCACAGATCTGCACTGGATGGAGGGGAAACTCCCATTATCTCTAGCTGCAAGGCAAAGATTTGGCAAGGAAGTAGTTTCGGTGTAGAATCTTCCTTTAAATAGAATCCAGGTCAATCAGGGATCCAAGTGACATACAGGCTTGTGTTAATAAGGGTTAAATCCCTTCTATCGAACAGCTGTAATAGTTCATTACTGTCACGCAAAATTCTCATTGACTTTGGGATTTGGCTGTGTAAGAACATCAGAATTTCACCCTGTATCTTTAACTTTTAACTATATAAAATTAATAAGCAGGACCAATACAGTACATTAGAAATGAACTAGCCAATACTAATAGTTGAAAAACTATAAAGCGTCAAGTATTTGCATGATGTTTGCAGTTCTTCAAATGAATGTCGTGGCGTAGACTTGCCTAACTTTGACAGTGAAACCACAGAACAATAAATACTTACAGCATAATCCAATAATTCTATTTACAATAATTAACCCTTTTAATTATTTACAGAGTGCCACACCAAAGCAAATGCTGAAGGAATCTGAAAGCTGTTAAAGACTGAAAAGAATTAGAGGCCAGAGAGTATTTCTAAAAAAGTAATGTGAACTGTATTTAGCTAAAGAACTTATTGTGGAAATCTAATTAAAGGTTTGAATTCTCCTGAGTGAAAAAGCCTGGACATTTTCCTAATCTTGGCCAACATATTATTCTGTGCCTTCATATCCATTTTTCACATTGTCAAATCAGTCAACATAGGTAAGTATATCTTACCTCTCCAAAAAACAAAAGCTGTGGAATTCAAGTTCTATATAACAATGTTTGTACTTTGTTCTAGTTAGGTAATGACAGGATTATAGTATTAAATTCTGTAGTTGTAAGACTCTAGAAAGGCAATGTTTTAAACAAAAAATATTATGTAATGCTATTATATTATTCATTTTTGTGTTTCATTCACTCATTTACTTTAAGATGCTGACAATTTAAATCATATTCTATCAGTCACTAAACTTATACATTTTCATATCATGTTACTTTAAAGTATAATCTGCCTTTTGCATCACTTCTCTCTCCTTTCTTTTAGTCCTTTACCTATTAAATCTATGTGTAAGGAAAAGAAAACAGAAGGTAGGAATAGTTCAGTGCCTTCTCATTGCAGTCAGGGGCCTCAAAACTGAAAACCTTGGAATGAAGCTCACAATAAAATCATCTTTTAGACAGCACACATTATATCAAAAACCCTTGTTTTGCCATAAAATTATTTCACTTGAAAGGGTTAACTGATGCATGACAAAGATACTGTGAACAATTCATAATGAAATGAATAAATACTGTTTTGATACCAGATGCCTAAGGAAGCCACGTCATCATTCGTAGCAATAATGGAACAGATTCGCTGTCTGTTAAAGCTGCTTTGCCCCCACACCAAAACCAGGTTGGTGCCTGGTGGCCTGAGGACCAGGGAGTCTCAAAGATCACTTGGTGGCCTCATCTCCAATGAGTTGCACCAGGCTGCACATGGCCAGTCCTGTGGATCTGGACCTCCATGCTGAAGAACAGGAAAACATCTTTGCCATTGACATGGAGTCCCACAGTGATGTCCTGCTTTTGCTTTGTGATGTTCCCTCAGCACAACTCATCATCAGCACATGCTGTGAGGTGACCATGGCAGTGCATTATTAAGATGGGCGGCTCTGTGACTCTAGCTGATATTGTCTATTCTTCCCCTCCTATTCCTGGCTTCATAGAGGGTTGGGGCGAGATCCCGATGACTTGGTGCAAGACTGCCTATGCCATCTCGTATGTATCAGGCAGAGGAAACAGAACTCCAGATGAACAGACTATATGAGGATTACATGCAGCTCTGCAGCCATCAGGCTGAGTTTCACTGGGTCCCAAAGATATGTGATGGAATGGACTATGCCTGGCTCAAATTATGAACAGCATTTTGTGTTATGTGCTAAACTCATGGCTAAACTTGCCCAGGGCAAGCCTATTGAATCACTTCCCAGACAGCAACCCTACCCTAGAAAGGCACTTAACACCTCATTGAAGGACTATTGCTGAGAAGCCTTCACCACTAGTCTTGTGCCCTATCCTCTATCTTGTGAACCTGTCAGGCCTTGGGACACTCTTGCCCTAAAAATTGCCTATAGAACTAGCTGTGACGGGATCCTCCCAGGGTGCAGCCTGGGTCTGTGGGACCATTGTGCCCCCTTAACTGTCTCCAGCCTGGGCTGTCTCTCACAATGCCTTGGTAGTGACCAGCAGCAAGCCCCTCCAGGCACTGTGATCACTCAGCACAACTGCATGTGGAGCCCCCACACCCAGCTGGATTGCATGAATGCTCCCAGAGCCATTCATGGATCACACAGAGAAAGGCACCAGACCCAAATCCCCCCAGCTCCCAGCACTGTACCCCAGGAATATACCGTCAAATTTATTAATTGGTTCACCATTTCAACAATGGAAAGTGGATATACATCAGCCTTTGTCAAACCTGAGCAGATTTGCCCCACACTTCATACAAACTCACTGGTAAAGATAAACAATTAAACAAATTTATTGACTATAAAAGGTAGATTTTAAGTGATATTAAGTGATAGGCTAAAAGTCAGAGTTAGTTACCAAAAGAAAAGAAAATATAAGCATGCAGTCTGAACTCGTAACCCTATTTGACTGGGCAGCAACTAAATTAAGCAGTTTTTCTCACCCCACTGGATACTGCAGTCCTTAATATACAGATTTGTTCCTTTAACCTGGGCCAGTCTCCTGTGTTGGAGTCTTTTCTTCTCAGTGTCTTGGTTGCTTGCAGCATATGTGGAGGCAGGAGAAGGGCCCAGTATGTGTCCACTTTGTCTGTTTTATACCCTCAATCCATGTGCTTGGGGAGCACAAGTCCAAGCATGTTTGGGGGGCATTGCTGAGTCTCTCCAAGCAAGGTTGAGCAATTCCCCTGGTGTGGCCTCATGCAGGTGAATCATTGCATTGTAGCTCCCTTGCTGGACAATGACTGTTGATGGTTGTTTGACACACCACCCGGACATTGGTTACTTTCCTTGCTGTTGCCTCTGGGGAGCTAATATCTGGCTGTTTCCCCCACTTACAGCATGTTTTAGTGACCACCATATGACACAATTCTCATAACTTCATATGCATTAATGATGCACATATATGGATAGAGAAATGACTTTCAGCAGATCATAACCTTTCCCCTGATACCTTACAAGGCATGCTTTATATGTAAGATCATGATTATATGAAAATGAGGAATACGGGGATTACAGTACACTCCCCCAAGGTATAGAATATAATAGAAGCCCTGAAGCCTTTGACATGACTGGCATATTGGTTAGAGGAGTGTTGAATGTGCTATGCTAAAAGTTCACACAAAACACAGCCAGTGTAAATAATGCTAGGATGATAACAGTGTTTATAGTCTGCTAGGGAGTCATCTGACTTGTCAATAAAATCTCTGTAGTGATGTTAGTCTTTGATTTTCAGTAAACACTCAATGATAGAAGGAACTAGATGAAATCAGCAGTCACTGAATGCATTGGGTCGCTTTCTGAATAACTTATTGGGAAAGTAAAATGTTACTTAGAAAGAGCACCCCCTTCTCTCCTGTTGACTAAAGTGAGAGTTGTGGGTGCTCACCACACTTAAAGATCAGGCCTATAATGGGATTTTGTTTTTAAATAAATTATCTAGAATCTTAGGGACAAATTTTCAAAGGCCAACATGGCCCCCACAAAGCACCCACCTCTGTGCACTCAAACTGTCTTTGCATATGGACATTTGATATTTGCATGTTCAAGTCCTGGAATGTGCACAGACATACTCGATTTGTGCACACAAATGTAAAGCTTGTGAATTCAGCAGGAGCTGCAGGTCCTTAACATTTTTCACATGAGGTGCTCAGTTACCACAGGGATGGGCATCCCTTTAAGAGCCACAGTAGTGGATAGACAAAAGAAAAAGCAATCCAGGCCACTTTTATTTTGGAGCTTAAATCAGGATTTAGCTAACTTTTGACATCTGTGATGTTATCTGATTAAAATATGGCCATATAGATCATTGTTGTACTGTTATATATTTGCAGGAACTCTTGTACAAAGGTTCTGAAGTAAGGTGTCTAAGGAAAGGTTATGATTTGCTGAATATGATTATGCTATTTGCATGCATGTATCATTTTTGTATTTGAAGCTATGAGTATTGGCTCTATACCTAGATTTCAAATGTTTGCTCCTGGGGTAATGCCCACAAGGAATTTAGCCTGCACATCTTGAAGGGACTATTCAAATTGAGTGGCCCATCAAAAGAACATTTAATTCACAATGGAAGACGCCCACTACCCTGAGTGGACTTTCCTGTGAACGTGCTGTTTGAGGTATAGGTAATGGCTTCTACTATGTCCAAGAGGAATCATGCATGGACATGTGATTTGCCCATGTGACTCCAAACACTATCTTGTCACCTGTGATTTTCCACTAGCTGTGCTGAGGGCTTGGTTTGAAACAATGGGTTTCCTTCCACATTGCAGAAGCTATAAAAGGCCCTGGAAACACCTCCATTTTGCCTCTTTCCCGCTCAAACCTCTGGACTATGGACTTATACTAGTGGGAGCATTCTAACCAGGGACTGACGTCCTTCCAATGATTTGGAAGCAACTAGAGACATGACTTAAACCAGCAGTTTATTCCATCACTGCTACAAGCCTGAACCAAGAACTTTGCAATTACTATATGTGATTCTTTTAACCAATTTTAACTCCACCTTTCTTTCTTTCTTTTTCTTTTTCTTTCTTTAAATAAACCTTTAGATTTTAGATACTAAAGGATTGGCATCAGCATGATTTTTGGGTAAGATCTGAGTTATATATTGACCTGGGTGTGTGGCTGGTCCTTTGGGATCAAAAGAACCTTTTGTTTGACGAGGCTGGTTTTAAAGAACCACTCATCTTTAAATCCAGTGTTTTTGGTGGTGCTACAAGGACTGGAATACCTAAGGAAACTGCTTTCCTGACTTCTTATTAGCCAATGTGGTGAGAGAGAAGTTTACTTTTGTTGCTGGTTTAGTACCGGCTCTTTGAGCTGTGGTCAAGTGAAAAATTCTCTAAGTTATATCTTATGGGGGAATAACCACCAGTGTTGGGGTGTATTTGCCCTATTTCTCAGCAGTTTGTCCTGAATTTGGTATTCTCAGTTGTGACCGGCTGAGATACGGTTACAACATCCAAGTTTGAGAGTTTTGGTTTATGGCCCAGTTTTTTAAAGGTAGTTAGGTGTTGCTGTGCTAAGCTTTGTAACATTTAACTGATTTAAGAGCCTAAGTCTCATTTTCAAAATGGATTTAGTCACTTAAGTCTAAATCCCATTGACAGACGATGGGGTTTAGACTCCAAAGTGCCTACATCCCTTTTGAAAATGAGATGTAGGCTCCTAACGCAGGTATTGCAACAATGAAAGCAGCAACACCTAAATACCTTTAAAATTCTGGGGCTAAATGCCTTGCCTAAGGTTACAGAGGAAGTTAGTGCTAGAGCTAGGATTCAAACCTACAGATTCCAGGTTTCCTGTCCTGTGTTCTCAGACCACTACACCATATCACTCTCATTTTTAAAAAATAATGATATGGTAAACAAAAGTAAGGCTCCTTTATGTACAAGGGGAAAAAAATGCAAGCATGCACTTTGCACAGAAGCAGATATTATTTACATAAAAACAACACTGCTTTACAAGATTAATTTTCATTGAGATTTATATCATCAGTTAGCCTATTTTTTTCTTGGCACTCACAAAATTATAATACAAGCTTTCAAAAGCAGTTGTACTACTTTGGTGAGGCTCATACTATGACAGACATAGTATCTGAAAAAAATTATATGATAGTCTAAACCCAGAGGGGAAAACATCATTCAGTTTTGAAGAATTCATACCAAAAACCTTGAATCTGAGACTACAGTATCTATTATAAGAAACAAGTTAGATTCACAGGAATCCATGCAATGTGCCAGAACTTAGAAAAGGGCCAATTTTCAAAAAGGGCAACCAGGATGATCCAGATAACTATTGGTCAGTTAGCCTAACATCAATCTTGGACAAAATAATGGAAAAGCTGATATAAGATTCAGTTGATAAAGAAGGAGGGGAATATAATTAAAATCAGTGAACATGGTTTTAAAGAAAGTAAGTCTTGTCAAACAAACTTGATTTCATTCTTTTGATTGCAAGTTTGGTTAATTAAGGTAACTGCAGATGTTACATACTTACACTTTTGTAAAGCGTTTGACCTAATACTGCACAACATTCTGATTTTTAAAATTGGCACTATACAATGTCAACAGAGCACATGTTGAATGGATTAAGAACTGACTAACTGACAGCTCTCAAAAAGCAGTTGTCAGTGGGGAATCATCACTGGTTGGCACTAGGTCCAATGCTATTCAACATTTTCATCAGTGATCCAGAAGCAAATATAAAATCACTGATTATAAAATTTTCAGATGACAAAAAGATTGGTGGAGTGGTAAATAATGATGAGGATAGGGCAGTCATAAAGAGCAATTTGGATTGCTTAGTAACTTGGCTGCATTCAAACCAAATACATTTTAATACAACCAAATGCAAAATTATGCATCTAGGAACAAGGAATCTAGTCCATGTCTACCAAATGTGGGATTGTATCCTGGAAAGCAGTGACTCTGAAAAGGATTTAAGGGTCATAGTGGACAATCAACTGAATGTGAGCTCCCGGTGTGATACTGTAGCAAAAAGGGCTAATGCAATCATTGGTTGTATGAACAGGGGAGCAGCAAGTATGAGCAGAGAGGTGATTTTACCTTTGTCTACAGCATTTGTGAGACAGATACTGCAATACTGCATCTGGTGTCCATATATTAAAAAGGATGTTGAAATATTGGAGAGGGTGCAGAAAAGAGACACAAAAATGATTCAAGAAATGGCGAAAATGCCTCACAGTGAGAGATTTAAAGAGCTCAATCTGTTTATCTTATCACAAAGATTGAGCACTAACTTGATTATGGTGTATAAGGATCTTTATGGGGAGAAAATCCCAGGTATTAAAGGACTCTTTAATCTAGTAGAGAAAGTCATAACAAGGACCAATGGCTGGAAGGAAGCTGAAGCCAGACACATTCAAAGTAGAAAAAAGGCACAAATTTTGAACCCAAAGGGTAATTAAACATGGGAACAGACTGCTAAGGGAAGTGGTTGATTCTTCATCTGTTGATGTCTTCAGATCAAAACTGTATATTTTTCTGGAAGTTATGTTTTAGCCAAACACAAGATATATGTTTTAGTCAAACACAAGTTATTGGGCTCAATATGGGGTAATGGAGTGAAATGTAATTGCCTGTTGTAGCGGGGTGATCACCCCGCTCTGGCCCTGGAAGGGTGAAAGCAGCCCTGGAGAGGGCTGCAGAAGAGTAAGAGAGATTAAGAACAGCTGGGGAAGCTGAAGGGGTAGCTGACCACAGCTGTAGTGGGTTTAATGAGGGCCCAGTTGGCCCTTATAAGAGGGCTGGGGCCAGAAGCTGAAAGATAGTCTCTCTCTAGCTGTGGAGGGAGATGGGCGTGGCTGCTGGGAGCTTAGAATAGGATACCCAGAGTGGAGCAGGGCTGGGGGAAGGTCAAAAGAGCTGGGGAGCTCCAGCCTGGAAACCCCCAGGCTGCAGGCCTTGTTAAAGGCTGAGAAGGGTACTGGGGTTGCAGAGGTGCAGCCCAGGGTAGCAGAGGCAGCAGGTCCAAACCCCCCTTGCCAATGATGAATGGCCTTTACAGACTGCAGTCTGCCCCAGTGAACAGGGGCTAGATGGTGACTGGCAGTAGCCACTGAGGCGAGGTGGGATAGGGGTTTGGGAGTTCCCTGGGGAGGGGAGAACCCAGATCTGTGTGGGTACTGCCAGGGGGCAGCTCCCAATGTAAAGGGGCACTGGGGTCCAGGAGGGACATAGGGGCCAGTGGCAAGTGGGACATCGGCCAGCAGAGGGCGCTCCGGAGCTGGAAAAGCTAATTCCCTGAACAACCAGCAGGAGGTGCCGCAGCGGAGAGTCATCACCACATTACACCTGTGAAACAGAAATCAGACATAATAATCTAGTGGACCCTTCTAGTCCCAAAACTCTATGAATCCACAAAAAGCAGCAATAAAAATTCAATGTATAATAAAGTGAAAAAGAGGGAAGTTTATAGCAATGACTATAAATTAGCACTTATGAAATGCAGAAAAAGGTTACGGGCAGCTAAAGTCATCAGTGAAAAATCTATGGCTGATAGGGATCAGGATAATAAGAAGGAATTTGTAAAATATATCATGAGTAAAAGAAATCCTATCAATGGTTAGGTTCATTAATAGATAGGGATGTGAATCATGGTGCAGAAAAGGCAAACGTGTTTGATAAATATTTCTGATCTTTGTCTGGAAAGAACTGGATGATATATTCATATATTATATAGATAAAGAAATTATTTCACTGTATATAACATTAGCAAGCCATTACTGGAATACTGTGTCTAGTTCTGGTGTCCGCACTTTTTAAAGGATTTGGACAAATTCAGAAGGATTCAGCAAAAAGTTAGAAAAATTATTTGAGATCTAGAAAACCTGCCTCACAGTGAGAGACTTAAAAAGCTCAATTTATGTAATTTATCAAAAGGAAGATTAAGAGGTGATTTGTGAGATGCTGATAGACCAGGTGCCAGCTCATGCCAAGGTCCCCATGGCTCAACTGAATACTGACAAACACATAGCTGAAATCAGTCTGGCTCACCTGTGTGTTAGTATTGTTAAAATAGGTATTAGAATTATAAGAGTTTGTTACATCTTTAGACTTTATGGAATGTGTGTGAGTTGTTATATGCATTAATCTCACTTCCAGCATCTGTATTCCATATTGTAAGATAACTGAGCCTTTGCACTGTAGCCTCTGTAACTTGTGTAAATCACCAGACAGGAGAGAGATATTAACTATTGTGAAATGCTGGTCTCTAACAGAAGGGATTATATCCTGTTCAGCAAGAAAGGCCCAATGACACTAGATAGACTAGAGTGGAACATTAACGAGGACAATATACTTAGTTGGTTTACTCCAGCTCCCCATTAAGATGGGTTTTGCAAGCAAATTCCTCCCATCAGATGAGTTTGCAGCTCAAAGCAGAAGGGGTGAAGGGAATAAAAACCACTAACAGGGAGGAACTGGATCTCATTGCTGCTTGGACTCTGGGGGCTAGTTTTCTAGGCATAAGCAAGGGATCCCCAGCTACCAAGTCTGGATTAACCCTAAAGGACATATAGAGCTTGCTTATTATAGAAGCATATGTTATCTTTTGAAATTTAAGATTTGTGTATATATGTTTACCTGCTTAACCTTGTAAATAACCCTCTTATCTCCTTTTCTGATTTAATAAATCTTTAGATAGTTTATTGTAGGATTGGATGCAAGCATTGTCTTTGGTTTGAGATCTAAAGTGCAATTGATCTGGGGTAAGTGACCTGGTCCTTTGGGACTGAAAGCTGAATGCTGCATGATACTGTGATTCATGGTGTAAGGGACCATCTATCACAAAGGCAGGCTTACCTAGGGGACAAGATAGATCAGCATGCCCAAGGGGACTGTCTGTGATTCCATGTTAAGGCTGTTATAGTGCCCGTGGAATTTACACTTGTTAATTGGCCGGTGAAATCTAAATACAGAACTCACAGTCAATTTGGGGATGATACCCTGGTTCTTAGCAGTCTCCCTGATGTTGGTACCCATTCTCTTGAGTCACTGCAGGACAGCTTGACTTCTTGATCAGTCTATAAATATCTACACTGGGAGAAGATTTCTGATAGTAGAGGGCTCTTTAATCTCTCAGACAAAGGCTTAGCAAGATCCAATGGCTGAGAGCTGAAACTAGATCAATTCAGACTAGAAGTAAGGTACACATTTTTAACAGTGAGGGTAATTAAACATTGGAACATCTTATGTAGGGATGTGGAAGAGACTCTGTCACTTGAAGTCTTTAAGTCAAGATGGGGTGCTTTCTAAAAGATATGCTCTAGCTCAGGGGTGCCCAACCTATGCCCCCCGCCCAGAGCAATTCATCAGGCTTGCAGCCTGCTTCAACACAATATACTAGTGTTTTGTCATCATGTTGACATCATTTCAGTTTACATAAGTGTGTAAATAGGTTATTTCTATGTACAGTATTACGTACAGTATCTAAATACATATGAAACAAGCTGAACTTAAAAGCTAAACCAGTACAGGTGATTTTAAAACTTATTAAAATATGTGAAATCCGTTTGACCCACACAAGATCTTGCTTAGGTTTATGTGGCCTTCCTGTGTAATTAGGTTTGGCACCACTGTTCTAGCTCAACCAGAAGTAATGGACTTGAAGCGGGAATCACTGGGTACGTCTATACTTACCTCCAGGTTCGGCGGTAAGCAATCGATCTTCTGGGATCAATTTATCGCGTCTTGTCTAGATGCGATAAATCGATCCCGGAAGTGCTCGCCGTCGACACCGGTACTCCTGCTCCTCGAGAGGAGTATGCGGAGTCAACGGGGGAGCCTGCCTGCCGCTTGTGGACCCGCGGTAAGTACCTTGTAGTTCGAACTAAGATTCTCCGACTTCAGCTACGTTATTCACGTAGCTGAAGTTGCGTATCTTAGTTCGAACTGGGGGGTTAGTGTGGACCAGCCCACTTGGTGAAATTCTATGACTTGTGTTATGCAGGAGCATTCCTTCTATTAATCTATAGCATATAAGAACATAAGAACGGCCCTACTGGGTCTGACCAAAGGTCCATCTAGCCCAGTATCCTGTCTTCTGACAGTGGCCAGTGCCAGGTGTCCCAGAGGGGATGAACAGAACAGGTGATCATCAAGTGATCCATCCCCTGTCACTCATTCCCAGCTTCTGGCAAACAGAGGCTAGGGACACCATTCCTGCCCATTTTGGCTAATAGCCATTGATGGACCTATCCTCCACGAATTTATCTAGTTCTTTTTTGAACCCTGTTATGGTCTTGGCCTTCACAACATCCTCTGGCAAGGAGTTCCACAGATTGACTGTGCATTGTGTGAAGAAATACTTCCTTTTATTTGTTTTTAACCTGCAGCCTATTAATGTCATTTGGTGACCCCTAGTTCTCGTGTTATAAGAAGTAGTAAACAACACTTCCTTATCTACTTTCTCTACACCAGTCATGATTTTACAGACCTCATTTATATTTCCCCTTATCCGTCTCTTTTCCAAGTCGAAAAGTCCCCATCTTTTTTGAGATGGGGTGACCACATCTGCACACAGTATTCAAGATGTGGGCATAGCATGGATTTTATACAGAGGCAACATATTTTCTGTCCTATTATCTATCTCTTTCTTAATTATTCCCAGCATTCTGTTCGCTTTTTTGCCTGCTGCTGCACATCGAGTGGATATTTTCAGAGAACTATCCACAATGACTCTAAGGGTATGTCTACACTACGAAATTAGTTCGAATTTATAGAAGCCGGTTTTATTGAAATCGGTTGTATACAGCCGATTGTGTATGTCCACACAATAAAATGCTCTAGGTGCTCTAGTCGGCAGACCGCGTCCACAGTACGAGGCTAGCGTCGACTTCCGGAGCATTGCACTATGGGTAGCTATCCCACAGCTATCCCACAGTTCCCGCAGTCTCTGCCGCCCCTTGGAATTCTGGGTTGAGATCCCAATGCCCGGATGATGCAAAACA